>NC_084825.1:13887703-14103396 GCF_958449725.1 Rosa rugosa
TCGGTGGCCGGAGGAGGAAGAAATAGCCGGAAGAAAATCGAAGGCGATTTCCGGTCGGGGGACGAGGGCTGCAGCAGCTTTTTTCTATTTTTGTAAATTCTGAAACTATTTTCGGAAATTTCCGAAAATGGAAGCTTTATACTAAATTGAAAACTTTTTCAAAAAATCATAACTAATTCATACGATTTTTGCGTTCCGCATATGCCCGCGATCGTATCGACGAGCTCTACAACTTTCATGAAGGAAGTTTTCCCAAATTTTGAACGTATAAAAAGTCAACTTTCGCGAGCCCCTAAATAACGTTCGTTTTCGAAAATTAATCGTTCGAACTAATTCCACAACTTCTCCAAGCCTCGTACTCGCTCCCACTATCGTGAAATCAATTCTAAAAATCCACGGAATTTAATTTAGATTTTTCGGGGTATTACACGGATAGTCCTTGTTCATTGTAGCTTTGCATTCTCGGCATCGATTTTAGCCTTGGGGGCAGAAACGCTGCCATATTCGGTCAATTCTTCTGGTTTGGATGGAGAAGCAGCGGCGGAGAAAGAGAGAAGGAGAAGAGTGAGAGAAGACAGAGGAATTGCTTGAGGGGTTCTTGGAAGAAAGAGGTGTCGGTGAAGGGGGCGGCGGACATGGATGTGTCGGGAGAGACGACATCGTTGCTGTCGGAAGAATCGATGGGTCTGGGTCTTTTCCGGTCAGACTCAGAGCTAGTGAGGAAGTTGTTGATGACTCAACTCGTGTGGGTGCAGTGGACCTGGATCTGGGATTGGCTGTGGGTCGGGATGCCCAGAGGTCGCTTGGAAGCTCTATTTGCTTCCATGGCTGCTTCACAGAGAAAGAGAAAGAGAAAGAGAGAGAGCGAGAGAGAGAGAGAGAGTACAGTGCAGAGAGAGAGAATATAGAGAAGAAAAAAAAAACTAAAAAAAGAGAGAAAAAAATTAGAAAATTTTGAAATGTCCATTTTGCCCTCCTTATGGGCCCCCATGTTGGCTCCAACTCAGCAGCTGACGTCTTATTTCGAGCCAAAATCAAATTTTGGACTCGGGTGATGTCATTTGAAAGTATAGGGACCATCGTAATCGATTTTCCCAATCTGATTTTAGGCCCAAAGTTCAAAGGAGTAGACTAAATTTAATTTTTTTTTTTATTTGTCGATTTTGAGATTCTGAGATATTATCGGAGATAAGGTTTTCACTGGAATTATAGTTAGCGATTATTTCTTGCCTATTTGTTATGAATTTGAGAATATTTTGGCGTGCAGGGCCACGTCATTGGAATATACTTATTTTTCTTGTGAAAAATCGGGGAAGTTTTATGGATTTACTGGTTTTCGATTATTTTCTTCACCATACTGGGGTCGTTCTATAGTGTCTCCTCCTCACTTACTTTTTGTTTGTGAGTGACAGTCGAGGTAATTTATTCTCCTCCTCATATTAGTGGTAGGCGAGGTTATTAGTTCTTTTCCTCACACAATTTATGTGTGAGTGGCAGTTGAGGGTAGAGTCTAAGGGGCTCCTTTACCCGTATGGTGATAATTTCTTCCCCGTATGATATTATTACTTGACTAGCGAGGCTAGTCCGATTTCTCTAAACCAGCGAGGCTGGTGCGTTTTCAAGAATTTTTGTATGGCGAGAAATATATTTTATAAATATTGCATGCATCGAGATTTTGGAAATAATTTATTTGTGGGAAAGTATCAAAGCTTATTTAATTTAAATTATCTTGATTATTTATTTTTGTCCACTCACTCTAACGTGTTTTTCAATACTTTCCCCATGGGCCCTTCAGTTTCAAATGCCCAGTTTGCAGGATAGATTAGTTGAGGTCGGGCGTACCTGGAGTTGATGCATAGTTGTCATTGCTTCTGCATTGTCGGATCTATCGATCCGTTACCCTCTTTACTTTTTATTCTAGTATATCTTTTGTTTTAGAATTGCTCTGATAACCTGTGGGATTAATGTTATTAAGTTGAGATTTGTGTAATGTGAATTGGAAGATGTTGTGATTTGGGGAGCAGGATGGCTCCAGGAGAATAAGGATGAATTGCTTAGAAGTGTAAATGTCTTTCTACAGGTCTTGGGTAGTCCACTTTTAGGGAAAATTTTGCTAAATTTTTGGTAAAATTTCTTCTAAGGTGGGCCCTGCAGGGCCACTTCGGATTTCAGCGTGAAATTCAGGGCTGGTCCTGTCAAATCTTATGTTGAAACATTTCTTATATATATGAGCTTCTATTTAGTTTTGTGGATAAGAAAGGACTTCAAAAATTTTGTATGAAAGTTTGCCTCCTTAAGGTAGAAAACTTGGTAGACACACCGCGCCAATAATGACATCAGACAACTGCAGAAATTTTAACTGTCGTTTGATACTTTGGGACGACAGCAAAAATTATTCAGTCGTCTGAATTTTTCGAATCAAACAACAGTTGTTACATTGCTGTTGTGCAATTATAAAGTAGACAATGATTGTTTTTCTGATGTTGTTTGAATTGGTTTATTCAAACAACAGTTACTTCATTCATGTTGTCCAAAGTTGATTACCACAATAGTTGAGAACATATGTTGTCTGATTGTTTTTAATCACACAATAGTTATTACTTCTCTATTGTGCAACTATTATTCAGGCAATGGTGGCATTTTGATGCTGTTTGAGTAACTTAATTCAGACAATAGTTTTTCTGTGTCTGTTGTGTGATTATTATTCAGATAATGTTAGTATTTGATGTTGTCTGACTATGTCTTCAGACAATAAGTTTTTTGTGTCTGTTGTGTGATTTTTGTTCATATAATGTCAGTATTTGATATTGTCTGACTATATATTCAGACAACAGTTTTTCTTTGTTTGTTGTGCAACTCTCCTTCAGACAATGACTATGTGTGTTTCTATTGTCTAGGTTTTTAAACGTTGCTGCCCTAATTGAATTCCCACATATAGCCAAAATTCAATTTTTTGACTCCCTCCATTTTGATGAAAAACACGGCGTCGTTTTGACACTTAGCCAAAATACTAGTCTCCACTCTCTCTCAATATTAATCCCCCAATTCACTTCTTGCTCTTCTCTCTCTCTCTCTCTCTCTCTCACATTAAGACCAAAAGGATTTCTCAGACACCAAATGCCGCCGGCGACGGTGGAATCTAACACAACGGCGTCCACGACAATGATGAAGATCAACGAGATTTATGAGTTCTCGGGCCACGCTTCTTCGATTTCATCAAGGTCATTAAGGACGAGACCGATGACGACAAGATCAAGGCCAAGCTCTGGTTCGACTCTGCCACCACCTACGCCCCTTCCTATACGATTCCCTATCTCTCTTCAGTTCGTCAATTCCTTGTTCCGCTTTTTCTCAGATTTGTTTTTGTACTGGATTCAATTTTCTTTCCAAATTAAGGATTTAGATTTTCTTCTTTTTCTCAGCTCCAAATTGTCAAAGACTTCTACTCTTCTCCAATCTTTATCCGTAAGTTTTCGATCAATTCTTCTCCTTTTAATTTTGGGGTTTTTTTTTTTTCCTGATTTATTATCTGCATAAGTTTTAGTTGAGAATAGTTTTTTGTGTTCGACACAAAATTTCTCATCATCAGAGAGAAGGGATTTGGTAAAGATATGTTCTATATATGGAATTAACTGATTCTTTCTGGTTTTTGGGACATGTTATGATGAATCCCCAGTTTTTATGATCATTCGTATGGTTGCATGTTTATGTATATATTCTAATGTTTGCTGCTTTGATCGATCATTGCTGTTATGAAATTGTCAACCTTTTGTTGCTTGTTAAATTGAGAGACTGCAAATTGGGTTTGTTTTGTTGTCAATTTGCAGCTATATACGAGAGTTTCTGACTTTGAGGTGTAAAAAATGTCATTTTCCAGCCTCGAAATATGAAGCTTTAAAACTAGCTTCAAAATCAACCCAAAACAAATTTAGGTTTAGTTTGGTCTGATTTCATATTTTTTAAAATGTCAGTTCCGTTTCGGTCCATATCAAAAAATAATTTTGGGATCTGACTCAGTTTCAGCTCAGTACCAAAGATCAGGAAAAAAAAAAGAGGATCAGATATGCTAAGGTCCTTTCTTGTTGTGAACTTTCAGTTTCTAAGAGCAAAGTAATGGAGGGAGAATAAATGAGATTTCACTTATTAATAAATTATAGCTTTTTGGTGTTACAACCTAAAAATTACACTAGATTCTTTTGTCGGTAGACAAAGAGCACAGTCAAAGAAGCTAACTAAGGAAACCTTTAAAGACATGACACACTGGGAGATAATAAAGTAGATAATCCTTTAACGTTCTTGCAGTGGGCAGAAACCTTCTTGCCAGGAACAGATGAAGTTAAGTCTATGTGATCCATTACAATGTTTTTGCAACCAATTTGATCGTCACAGTCCAAAGTAATGGCTGTATCCCCAGCAACAGATCCCCGAATGTACGGAATGTCACATCGCTCACTTGTACAGCATTTTCTTGGTCAAGCAGGGTTCCAGTTCCAGTTCCAGTTCCAGTTCCAGTAGAGAGATTATCGGTATACTTCTGGTCTATAATGATAGGGTTCTTGGCTGCTTGAATTATGATATCCTCAAAACTGATGTTCCTAGCATACCCTGACCCGCCCTAGTTTTTATACAAATCACATTGAATCGAAATGGTTAACTAACTAGATAATTTGGAAAAATTACGGTGTAATGTATAAAAATCACAATAATTATTTTTTCATTCTTACTTGCCATGTCTTGATTCTTGCTCCATTTTGTGTTCCGTTGAAGGTGCAGTTTCTCACTTGCACATCTTCCACTGTGCTATAAGAACCTTGCTTACCAAGACTTCCAACACTACATGCATGTACACAAATATTGAAAATGAGAGAGAGAGAGATTCAGTGAGAAAGAGGGAGAGTGGTGTATAGGGTTTATGGTTCATGGTGGGAAACATGGAAACTTGAGAACTTACCTTATACCATGGCCTGGACCACACATAACATCAGTAATGTTGATATGAGATGAACCAGAAATGATTGCAATACAGTCGTCACCTATAAATAGAAATTACCAACACATAATCAATTATTTACAACAACATGCAACAAAAAAAATAAAAATAATGTAAGAATAGTGTTGAGGAAATTTGATTCCAGTACCAGTGCCTATAAAAGAATTGTGAATGTTAATATTGGTTGATGCAGAGATGTCAATTCCATCAGTGTTTGGACTTTCATCAGGAGCCCTAATAAGGATATCAGAAATTTGAACGCCATTGCAGTCGGTGATGCTTATATGGTTTCTCGCACTATTAATATGTGTAATATTACTCAAGCGGAGACCATCACACTTGCTAATATGAAGAGCCTACATTAATATCCCAAATGAATAACAATTCAATATTATTTGGTTCAAAACGGATAACAAAACAACAAAATGGAACCAAATATTTCCCTAGACACAAACATGAGTAATATATCGTCAAGTTAATAAGACATTGTTGATCCGACTTACAGTTGGTCGTTGGCAATTTGTAGTGTCGCAAACTTTCCACCAAACCTGACCTTGACCATCAATTTGACCTCCTCCATTGATTATCAGACCTTGAACATCATCAAACTGAACCCATTGGTCCTTGTCTTTCCAAGCATTCATATTATTTGGTGCAACAATGTTCCCACTTAGCTGTGTTACACAGATTTAAGATGATCAGTATTATAAACCAAAAAAAAAAAAAACTGAACATGCAATTTAGTTTTTTTTTTTTGATCTCAAGGTAATCAATTCCATTCATCTCATGCAATTTAGTTGATACTAGTATAAAGTACTTTAAACACCAACTAACTTCTTTCACAAAAGAAAAAAGAAAAAAGAAACAAAAAACAACTAACTATGAAAAGGGTCATTTCTTTTTTTTGATTGTCTAATAGCAAGTCAGCAATTGTTTATCCTTCAGTGGAATTGAGAAATTTCCAACTTATAACACTAGAACAACTTCTTGTGGCCAAAATGATCGATTTTTGTTATATACCTGGAAATTTACACTTGCAGCCCTGCAAGGCCCTTTAAACTCCACAGAATTGAGCAAGAAAGTGTTGCCCTTTGGTATAATAAGTGTAGGGATGCCTTGAGTGGATCCACAAACATCTCCCCATGCTTTTAGAAAGGCCTTTCAGCAAAACAAACAGACAAAATCATTAAGAAGAGGAAAAATATAAACAAAAAAATTAATTAGCCAAACCTGTGTTTATATGTCATACATACTTGTGTATCATCAACTTGGCCATTCCCAACAGCGCCATAATTCATCACATTGAATTCGCTTTTTGCAAGTGATCTCCATGGATCTGGGAATGCCTGTCAACAAACAAAAATTGCAGAGAATGAAGATGCATTAATTAAAATTAACATAACTAGATTTATTACAATAATATAAGCTTGCTAGCGAAATGATTTGGGAATATATGTACTTGTAAATCATCATCGGTTTGGCGATTTGCAAGAGGACGATAATACTCTTTGAATGTATTTGGGGTTGCAAAAACATCACCATACTCATTATCATGAAATGAATTTGATGTCGCAGCAGCAACTTGATCACCATAATAACCAATGGCACCATCGTCTCTTAAAGTATATGTTGTGGGAAAACCATTAAGTCTGGCACATGAACTTGGTGAAGGTGAAGCAACCAGAATGATCATGAACAAAAAGATCGTAGCAAGTATTCGACCCTCCATAGTAACTCTAGCTAGCCAGCTATCTAAAACAACGAAAGAAATAAAGAAAGAAAGAGAGAACGAAGGAAATTGCTAGATAGGGCTGCAAAAATGATTGAGATGAACAAGGAGGAGTTGTGCGTGGATATCTATATAGTGGATCTTCCTATGTCATTGCATAAATTAATGGAGGGGATTAAGATGATAGACAAAGATAAAGTTCCTGGTTTAATTTGATGAAAAATAATAGCAACGATTTCCTAGCTGATATTGGTGCAGTTGCCTAATTCTTCCAGGTAATGCAATATCAAACACATCAATTCTGCGATTTGCTAACTCTTAGTTTTTTGTCAAAAAAAGTTTTTTCGTTAGCCAATCACGAGTCAACACACTAAATCAACAAGTTTTCAATCTCATTATTAATAAAAATGTTTAGTACCTTTGAAAAAAAATAAAATTGTTTAGTAATAATTGTACCATGATATTTGGGTTACTTAATCAATAATCAACAAAAAAGAATATACCATTACTGGTGGTGTGGGGGGGGGGGGGGGGGGGGGTTATCCGGCGTTGCTCTCGTTGTCTCAACCTCAGAAGGCCAAAGATAGGTATCTGGCTTTGCACTCCTGCCTAGGCTCCAATCATATAATCTTTTCTCGTCTTATAATATAAAAACTTCATGCTTCATGTTTCTCTCTCTGACTCTCTCACGAGAGAATGTCCGCGTGCGGCGGTCTAACTCGAGTGCCGGCGGTAAACCTACAATCGGAAAGGTGGGATTTTCTCTTCTCTCTGATCGCTCTTCCGGGGACGGCGGTGGACTTCGACTTCATCGAGTCGCTGAGTTTGTTGCGTCTGGTCATCTTCTGGTGACTGGAGGCCCCTTTGCCTTATGGCCCGGGGATCTCTCGGTGGTGGTGCTTTGATGGCGGCGGCGAAGTCGGTGCGACATGGTTTCAAGTCTGGCAGCGTTGTGGCGTTTCCTGGGTGGCTTGTTGATGGTGGAAGGGATGAGAGCGAGCCTTTGGACTGTTTCATGTTTCTACACACGTCGTTCGAGATGTGGTGGCTGTGATGGTCGTAGCAGCGCCGGCGGTCTTGATGCTGTCGGTGGAGGTTCTGTGCAGGCTAGGGTTTCCCAGGGTTGGTATTTCTGGGCCTCAAGTTGGAGGCTGGGCCTTCTTTGTGTGGGCTTGGGCCTCCTTGGTTATTTTGTTTTTCTTTTTAGTTTTAGTATTGGGTCTGCCTTCTGTTTTTCTCAAAGGAGGTTAGGTCAAGTTTCTTAATTTTGTTTTGTTTTCTGGGTCGTAAAAATCAGTGCCTTAATTGTTTACCTTTTATGTCTTCTTCAAGGTTTCTGGTTTTTGTCAGAATAATAGTGCGTGGACTTCCTAAAAGGTGGGTGTACTAGGGATTAGATGAGACGCTATTTGTCTAGAATAGGGTTTATTTTAGGTCTAAGGAGCGATTGCTTTCTGTCGACCCCATTGAAGTGTTTCGTTCTTGTACTGCTTGCTGAATTTAATGAAAGGGCTGACCTATTTTAGTCAAAAAAAAAAAAAAAACTCTTGTCAACTCTTGTCATTAGAAGTTAAAAAGAAAAATTTGAAGTCCTAAGTTAATTTTTAACCTAAAATTTAGGAAACAATTAAAACATGGAGAGTATAAAGGACATCGATACCCTATTGATTTATTACCATGCAACAAAACCAGACTTGTAATTCTGCTTAAGATTTTA
Organism: Rosa rugosa; assembly: GCF_958449725.1. Lineage (NCBI taxonomy): Eukaryota > Viridiplantae > Streptophyta > Magnoliopsida > Rosales > Rosaceae > Rosa > Rosa rugosa. Next base: position 13,896,140 of record NC_084825.1, read on the forward strand.
TCGAGGAGAATGAAATTCACACAATCACACTTTCTAATTTGCAATCTATACTTATAAAAACACAAAATTTAAGGTACTGAAAATAGAAACATAGAGTGTAAATTGTAAAATATAGACCATGAATTTTACTCTTTTATTTATGGAGGCTGGATCAATAACTCCCTAATCTATAGTCAAAATTAAACTCCAATTCCACTCCATTATGTTAAGGGTGGTGCTATTCGCACACCCATTTTCTTTATTCACATACCCCATCTATTTATCTATTACTTTAATTTAATTTTTTTTACAAATTACCCTAACTACCCTCCCTTGCAATTATGTTTCTTTTTATTAATTTTTTTTTCTATTTGGTAAATCAATCATTCCAAAATCCTAAACCCTTATTTTCCTGCAGACACAGAGAACTTCAAAACTCTTTATGATTTTCTCTTTTCTTTTCCATAAAAAACTTCTCTAGCATAGTCATTCTATCTGTCTATCGTGATGTTTTGAAGTTTAATTATGGCAGAACAAGCAACTTTAGACCCATCTTTGGAAAAAAAAAATTTACATCTGATTTGCTATTGAGACATGGAAGAAAAATATAAATTTAGTGATCATTCGAGTCCATTTGAATCTATTATTCCTGGTAAGATTCAAACTGAAATTATTTGGTGTATTTCAATCCATCGCTGTCCGCTAAAAAGATCAATTCCTCAGCGATTTGGTGGACTATGAGCTTTAAATTTGTGCTATGAGCTTTAAATTTGTGCATTCTGTTCATCTTAGTTTGATTTTGGTATGGCTTGCTTGCTAATCATAGTTTTGACTTGAGTTTATTGATAATTTTGAAATTACTGATTTCATTTTGACTTTAGTCATATCATCACTCTACAAAATGCTTTATTTCACTGGGAATGGTATCTTGAATCAACGTTGCTTTATCAGATGTGAGAGGTTTTAGATCTCCTTTAGTTTAGGTGATATGCTTTTTTTTTTTGAAACGGAGTTTGGAACCTAGCCTAACTAGGTGGCTCAGCCCCACGCCCAAAAATATTATTAATAATAGATGGATAATTGTAAAGCAAGGGGGACATATTACCTAAACCTACAGTACTAGTACAAGCATCCTTATAGAGAACATCCTAGATAATCACAGGTGTCTTATCTAACCAATAATCATCTAAGTAATCCACACTAGTAAGATTGGCTAATCTATGTGCCACATCATTTGCTTCACGATAAATAGAGCAGAGTCATGAAGAAAGAATTGAACGCAAATAAGCTTTACAATCCTCTACAATACATCCTACCTCAGATAAATCTTTTGTGTCTCTATCAAGTGCATCAAAGGTGATATGCTTATAACTTTCTTCAGTTTTGTATAGCAGTCATGATGACATACCTAAATCCCCAAACTCAATTACATCGTGTTTTTTATCTAAGCCTTAAACTTTGCCACACTAATTGCAGAACTTTTGACAGATTGGACTTCGTCCTGCCCATCATTTTTTTTTCCTAATCAGCAATGACATTTACGAGAAAAAATTGGTTTATTATATAATGATATTTAATTCATGATTGACTTGCCAAATAGAAAAAAGAAAAAGAAACATAATTACAAGAGAGGGTAGTTAGGGTAATTTATAAAAAAAATTATATTAAAGTAATATAAAAATAGAGGGGGTGTGTGAATAGAGAATATGGGTGTGCGAATAGCACCACCCTTATGTTAAATGACCATTGGTAGCTGAAATTAAATATAAATTAATATTTATTGCAGACAAAATGAGATAATCATTCATTACTTTTAAATAAATTTTTTAAATTCATTTATTGCATACATAAGAAAAAAAGCTTGATACTGGTAGTATCCAATTTGGAATACCAAATCGAGATTTGGGTATTTAACTAGTTTTATCCCCTTATAAAAAGTTATTTTCCTTCCCTTATCTCTAAAGTCATATAAATGTGCTGAAGTACTGCTTTTTGTCGCTGCTCGTTCACAAGTTTGATTGCATTTAGAATGAGTCGGGCTTCATCAACTGAGGTGTCTTTGTATTTCCCATTTTCTCTCCTTTAATTTTTTTTTTTTATAGCGCAGTGATAGATCTTGTAACTTGTCAGCTATGTGAACAAGGAAGTCTATCACTTTACGAAGGCAAAATCAAATTCAGAAAATTTTGACTTCAACGTTAAATAACATATCGCCAATTTAAGGTTTACATTGGAGAATAAAATTTTTCCCAAGTTGAAGACTATTACAGTTCGTAGAGATAAGAAGAGATAATTTTTTTTTCCCTTATTTGTGTCTTTATTGGTAATTTGACATGAGTTGACAAAGTCAACTATTACTGGAAAAAAGTGAGAGGTCCAAATACCAATTTTGGAGGTATGAATAGAAACTCCCTAAACATAAAGGAACAAAAAAAATAAAAACAAAAACAAAACAAAAAAAAAGTAAGAATAATAAGGCAGGAAAACCTGGTAAGAGAGAAATAAGCATGCTATAAAGAAAAGAAAAACGAGAACAAATAAAAACCCGAAAGCACTTCCCTTGTGCTCCATCCGGCAGAGCGCCACTGATTCCCAGATCGCTGTTCTCCAGCTATTTTTCTCAGGGCCAGGTTGTGGTCAGTTGGTTCAAGGTTGTAGACATGTTGGTGATGAAGATGTTTACAGCGGTTGTCATGGCTTATATTGGATTTCGATGATAGGATCAGGAGGATGTTGTTGGAGTTGCGGTTGCTGGAAAGGCTGGATCAAAATCACTAGCGGTGGTGGTGACAAGACTCAACCCGAATTTCACCCTGAAATCCTAGGTGGTCATGTGGGGGTCCACTTTTCTAGAAAAATCCTACGGAAAATCTGGCAAAATTTTCCTTAAAAGTAGACAACCCAAACCTGTGAAAGGAACAAAAATCACACTTTCAACAAAACCACCCTGAACTCCTAGAGCCAACCTGCTGCCCATAATCGTCAACGCCACCATAGGATTATAATGCAACTATACAAGTTCAAATTTCTAATTTAAAAAGACCATATCCAACATCTCAAGTCTACGTACATAACAATTTCTAGGAAAAATAAAGTGGTCCAAATCCATGTTTACAAACATCAATAAATATATCTCATGGTTATCAGAGCAGTCTAATGAAAATAGAAAAGTGTACACCAAGTAGATTAATGAATAACCTATGAATGACAGATAGTAGCTGTGGTGCTAAGAGACTCTTAATATTGAAAGGCTACACTGCGAACTGTGCATTTGAAACCAAAGGACCTAAGGGAAAGCATGTAAAAACGTTAGCATGAGTAGACAAAAATAAATATTTATTTCTAGAGTAATCAAAAATAAAAGAGATTTTATACTTTCCCACGTGTGTTCCATTATAAAACCCAATGCATGCAATAATTTACAACAATACTCATTGAAAAACCGAAATCTTATAAAGATAAGACCAATCCCACTGGTCAACATAAAAGTATGGGAAAAAAATTCCAACATTGTAATGGTCAGTGAGCTGTGACTTGTTGGTAAGTTATAATTCCAACATTGTAATGGTCATGGATTCGGATCTCACTGATATATGTAAAGGTGAGGTGAGCTAAGTTTTTTTTTTTTTTTTTTTTTTTTTTAAAATTATCACCATACAATAAAATTGCCACATCTGTTGGGTGTATATTCTTAACATTGAAAGAACAAAAAGTAGCACAGTGGACATCTTCTGAAGGCACTGGACCATAAATTCGAATGTTGGGTATTGAATAAAGACTTTTATATATATATATTTGGTTAGCTCTATCTCGAAACAAAAAATAATAATAAAAGAAATTGCAAACAATAATGAAGTTTCAATACAATGTATAAACACATGATCTTCACATGCAAAATTTTTGAACACAGAATGTTACCAACACAATCAAATCTAAATTCTTCCATTGATTGCTTCCCCAAAATAATCATAATATTTAACCAATATGTAAATTTCCCCAGTCTACACTATCCCCAGTCAATATGATACATGAAATTATAGGATTTCTTTAGATAACCAGAATGAATGCAAACAATGCTCCCAACAGAATAAAGAACCCAAATTCTTTCAGTTATATAATCTTATCTATACCATACATGAAAATGAAACGAATAGGAAGAACTACAATTATCAAATACTTAGAAAAAAAAAAATGGCTGTTGTACATTTATATTCAATTCACAATGTTATATATCAAAGTCAAGTCCTTATGATAAATATTAAAAAGTTGCATATATAAAGTTGGGTAAGCATGACCTGCTTGTGCCCACTTACTTTTCTTATATAATCGATTTTCACAAAGGAAATAAAATTGTTCATAGATCTATAAGCGACAATTTAGGGGTGGGCAAATGTTGAGTTAAACTCAAGGATTGAAATTTCTCCGAAATTGCCAAAATTTCGATTTCTATCGAAATTTCTGTAATTTTGAGTACAGAAATGAAATCCATATACTTTGGCATTTCCGTCTAAAGTTTCTTGAAATTTTCCTTTCATTTCCACAAAATTCTTAATTTTTGAAATATCTACACTTAAATAGCATATATCAAAAATTCACACCGAAATTTTGTCTGAAATTTCCCCGACAATAACTTTTATTTCATATAGAAAATATTGCCACATGATTTCATTGCAATCAAGGTTGAACACACAAGGAAGACGCAACCTGCATATGTCTCAATGATTTTGAGTCACTTTCTTCGAGTCTTGGCTCAATGGATATACTGATATAGGAACTCAATATAGTGATATCACCAACCCATTCCATTCTCATATATAATAGTTTTTTTTTTTTTTTGAGGGGAACAGAAGACTGATCCATTGATATAAAATCATACGACCTCACTCGGTCAAGCATGAAGGGTACAAACACCCCTCATATTACAATCATTGCTCAAGTAGTGCATTGACTGCACATTAAAAATGTCTACTAGCCTAGACTACTACTCCTTGAACACTAAGAAGCTGCAACACCAAAAAATCAGTACATCCTCCTAAGACCCTCATGGTGTACATCAGTACTGATCCTTGGGCACATTGCAACGTCCAAGAGAAACAAGGTATACAAGGCCAAGGCCCACTGCACCCACCAGTAAAAGAGGGAGCCTTATTAGACAAAAAGAAATAACAAAAAAATTAAGTTGGCCCCAAACCATAGCCCAGACCCAAAAGCACTCAAACCCTAGCCAACTCCAAGCTGCAGTAGCCACCACATCTTCACCACATTTACAAGACTCTAGCCACCGCCATGAGTAGCCGTCCGCCACCATCCACTCTTCCATTATCGCTAGCACGCCGACAAGAAGCACCACCTCCCCCAAAGCACCCATATCAGATCGGAGAACTTTGATCCAAAAGAGCCCGTCAAAACCCCACCTCACACTATCCCGCCAGCCGCCTCCGATCAAGGGACAGAATGCCGGTACCACCAGACTGCTCTCGACAGAGCCTCTAAGTGATCAGAAGATGTAGGACCACCACAAGACTTGCAAGTTCGTCAAGGTTCGAGCCACGCCGCTGCAACAACAGGCTGAGAAAAGGCCATAAAAAAAAAAAACGTCCCCGCCCGGCTGCACTCACTGCTTACTGACAAGGTTGAAAGCTTGACACTGCACGGGAGCCGCCAAACGAGAGCCTCCAAGCTTACCCAAGGGAAACCCTAGCCGCCCTCTGTAATATGAGAACCTTTTAGAAAAGAATGAAGAAGGTATACAAGTCAATTACCATTCTCATTATCCTCTTGAAATGAGTGCAACCTCATAAAGTTCTTACGAAATTAGATTGATTTCACAAGATGGAAGCACATATGGTTTTTTTTATTATTATGTTGTAGGCTTCATAGAATGAAATACCATATTGGGAACTTTGAATTTCAATTTGTTCAGTGCGTAGCTACTTAATTTCTTGAGCTTTGTAATAAGCCATACCTCATAACGCTTAGAGACTAGACAGTCATAAGTCATAACCATGAACTGCTTCAATTTCAGTATTGTTATTTTTCACTTTTTTTGCTTCGGAATACATATACAAAGTATGAACTAGTTTTTTTTTTTTTTTTTTTTTTTTGCGTATTTGTGTTGAAGTGGTGCTGAATTATGGATTCGATATTATGCATTTTATATGTTGTGAACATGTCAAAAGTAAATATGATTTTAAAAAAATGTGTGAAATTTGCAGCTATATACGAGAGTTTCTGACTTTTTTTGTCATTTTTCAGCCCGAAATATGAAGCTTTAAAACTAGCTTCAAAATCAACCTAGGCCCGATCCGACCCAAAACAAATATAGGTTCAGTTTGGTCTGATTTCAGATTTTAAAAAATGTCAATTCCGTTCCAGTCTGTATCAAAAAATAATTTCTGGATTTGACTCAGTTTCAGCTCAATACCAAAGATCAGGAAAATAAAATAAAATAAAATAAAAGAGGCTCTAAGGTCCTTCCTTGTTGTGAATTTCCAGTTTCTAAGAGCAAAGTAAAGGAGGGAGAATAAATGAGATTTCACTTATTAAGATTTTTTTGTCGGTATAGACAGAGCACAAGCAAAGAAGCAAACTAAGGAAACCTAGCCTTTAAAGGCATGGCACACTAGGAGATAATGAAGTAGAAAATCCTTGAACGTTCTTGCACTGGGCAGAAACCTTCTTGCCAGGAACAGATGAAGTTAAGTCTATGTTATCCATTACAATGTTTTTGCAACCAATTTGATCGTCACAGTCCAAGGTAATGGCTGTTTCCCCAGCAACAGATCCCCGAATGTTACGGAATGTCACATCGCTCACTTTTACAGCACTTCCTTGGCTTGCTTGAGTTCCAGTTCCAGCAATGCTCTTATCAATATACTTCTGGTCTATAATGATGGGGTTCTTGACTGCTTGAATTATGATATCCTCAAAACTGATGTTCCTAGCATACCCTGACCCGCCCTAGTTTTCATACAAATCACATTGAATCGAAATGGTTAACTAACTAAATAATTTGAAAAATTACGGTGTAATGTTTGAAAATCACAACAATTATTTTTTCATTCTTACTTGCCATGTCTTGATTCTTGCTCCATTATCTGTTCCCTTCAGGGTGCAGTTTCTCACTTGCACATCTTCCACTGTGTTATAAGCACCTTCCTTACCAAGACTTCCAACACTACATGCATGTACACAAATATTAAAAATGAGAGGGAGAGTGGTGTATAGGGTTTATGGTTCATGGTGGGAAACATGGAAACTTGAGAACTAATTACCTTATACCATGGCCTGGACCACACATAACATTAGTAATGTTGATACGAGATGAACCAGAAATGATTGCAATACAGTCGTCACCTATAAATAGAAATTATCAACACATAATCAATTATTTACAACAAAAAAAAAAAAATGTAAGAATAGTGTTGAGGAAATTTAATTCCAGTACCAGTGCCTATAAAAGAATTGTGAATGTTAATATTGGTTGATCTAGAGATTTTAATTCCATCAGTGTTTGGACTTTCATCAGGAGCCCTAATAAGGATATCTGAAATTTGAACGCCATTGCTGCCCATGATGAATATATGGTTTCTCGGACTATTAATATGTGTAATATCACTCAAGCGGAGACCATCACACTTGTAAATATGGAGAACCTACATTAATATCCCAAATGAATAGTTCAATATTATTTGGTTAAAAATGGATAACAAAACGACAAAATGGAACCGAATATTTCCCTAGACACAAACATGAGCAATACATCGTCAAGTTTTTAATAAGACATTGTTGATCTGACTTACAGATGTTGGTCGTTGGCAATTTGAATTGTCGCAAACTTTCCACCAAACATCACCTTGACCATCAATTTGACCTCCTCCATTGATTATCAGCCCTTGAACATCATTAAACTGAATCCATTTGTCCTTGTTTTTCCAAGCATTTATATTATTTGGTGCAACAATGTTCCCACTTAGCTGTGTTACACAGATTTAAGATGATAAGTATTACAAACCAAAAAAAAAAACTGAACATGCAATTTACTTGATACTAGTATAAAGTACTTTAAACACCAACTAACTCCTTTCACAAAAAAAAAAAAAAAACACCAACTAACTATGAAAAGGGTCATTTCTTTTTTTGATTGTATAATAGCAAGTCAGCAATTGTTTATCCTTCTTTGGAATTGAGAAATTTCCAACTTATATCACTAGACCAACTTCTTGTGGCCAAAATGATCAATTTTTGTTATATACCTGGAAATTTACACTTGCAGCCTTGCAAGGTCCTTTAAACTCCACAGAATTGAGCAAGAAAGTGTTGCCCTTTGGTATAATAAGTGTAGGGATGCCTTGAGTGGATCCACAAACATCTCCCCATGCTTTTAGAAAGGCCTTTCAGCAAAACAAACAGACAAAATCATTAAGAAGAGGAAAAATATAAACAAAAAAATTAATTAGCCAAACCTGTGTTTATATGTCATACATACTTGTGTATCATCAACTTGGCCATTCCCAACAGCGCCATAATTCATCACATTGAATTCGCTTTTTGCAAGTGATCTCCATGGATCTGGGAATGCCTGTCAACAAACAAAAATTGCAGAGAATGAAGATGCATTAATTAAAATTAACATAACTAGATTTATTACAATAATATAAGCTTGCTAGCGAAATGATTTGGGAATATATGTACTTGTAAATCATCATCGGTTTGGCGATTTGCAAGAGGACGATAATACTCTTTGAATGTATTTGGGGTTGCAAAAACATCACCATACTCATTATCATGAAATGAATTTGATGTCGCAGCAGCAACTTGATCACCATAATAACCAATGGCACCATCGTCTCTTAAAGTATATGTTGTGGAAAAACCATTAAGTCTGGCACATGAACTTGGTGAAGGTGAAGCAACCAGAATGATCATGAACAAAAAGATCGTAGCAAGTATTCGACCCTCCATAGTAACTCTAGCTAGCCAGCTATCTAAAACAACGAAAGAAATAAAGAAAGAAAGAGAGAACGAAGGAAATTGCTAGATAGGGCTGCAAAAATGATTGAGATGAACAAGGAGGAGTTGTGCGTGGATATCTATATAGTGGATCTTCCTATGTCATTGCATAAATTAATGGAGGGGATTAAGATGATAGACAAAGATAAAGTTCCTGGTTTAATTTGATGAAAAATAATAGCAACGATTTCCTAGCTGATATTACTGCACCAATTCTTCCAGGTGATGCAATATCAAACACATCAATTCTGCGATTTGCTAACTCTTAGTTTTTTGTCAAAAAAAGTTTTTTCGTTAGCCAATCACGAGTCAACACACTAAATCAACAAGTTTTCAATCTCATTATTAATAAAAATGTTTAGCACCTTTCAAAAAAAATAAAATTGTTTAGTAATAATTGTACCATGATATTTGGGTTACTTAATCAATAATCAACAAAAAAAAAATACCATTACTGGTGGTGTGGGGGGTTGGTTATCCGGCGTTGCTCTCGTTGTCTCAACCTCAGAAGGCCAAAGATAGGTATCTGGCTTTGCACTCCTGCCTAGGCTCCAATCATATAATCTTTTCTCGTCTTATAATATAAAAACTTCATGCTTCATGTTTCTCTCGATCTCTGACTCTCTCACGAGAGAATGTCCGCGTGCGGCGGTCTAACTCAAGTGCCGGCGGTAAACCTACAATCGGAAAGGTGGGATTTTCTCTTCTCTCTGATCGCTCTTCAGGGGACGGCGGTGGACTTCGACTTCATCGAGTCGCTGAGTTTGTTGCGTCTGGTCATCTTCTGGTGACTGGAGGCCCCTTTGCCTTATGGCCCGGGGATCTCTCGGTGGTGGTGCTTTGATGGCGGCGGCGAAGTCGGTGCGACATGGTTTCAAGTCTGGCAGCGTTGTGGCGTTTCCTGGGTGGCTCGTTGATGGTGGAAGGGATGAGAGCGAGCCTTTGGACTGTTTCATGTTTCTACACACGTCGTTCGAACCGGGTGGATTGGATTTGGTTTTGGTAGTGTTTGTCGTTGCTGTCCGGGTGGAGGAGGATGGCGGAGATGTGGTGGCTGTGATGATCGTAGCAGCGCCGGCGGTCTTGATGCTGTCGGTGGAGGTTCTGTGCAGGCTAGGGTTTCCCAGGGTTGGTATTTCTGGGCCTCAAGTTGGAGGCTGGGCCTTCTTTGTGTGGGCTTGGGCCTCCTTGGTTATTTTGTTTTTCTTTTTAGTTTTAGTATTGGGTCTGCCTTCTGTTTTTCTCAAAGGAGGTTAGGTCAAGTTTCTTAATTTTGTTTTGTTTTCTGGGTCGTAAAAATCAGTGCCTTAATTGTTTACCTTTTATGCCTGCTTCAAGGTTTCTGGTTTTTGTCAGAATAATAGTGCGTGGACTTCCTAAAAGGTGGGTGTATTAGGGATTATATATATGAGACGCTATTTGTCTAGAATAGGGTTTAATTTAGGTCTAAGGAGCGATTGCTTTCTGTCGACCCCATTGGGGCGTTTCGTTCTTGTACTGCTTGCTGAATTTAATGAAAGGGCTGACCTATTTTAGTCAAAAAAAAAAAAAAAAAAAAACTCTTGTCAACTCTTGTCATTAGAAGTTAAAAAGAAAAATTTGAAGTCCTAAGTTAATTTTTAACCTAAAATTTAGGAAACAATTAAAACATGGAGAGTATAAAGGACATCGATACCCTATTGATTTATTACCGTGCAACAAAACCAGACTTGTAATTCTGCTTAAGATTTTATCGAGGAGAATGAAATTCACACAATCACACTTTCTAATTTGCAATCTATACTTATAAAAACACAAAATTTAAGGTACTGAAAATAGAAACATAGAGTGTGAATTGTAAAATATAGACCATGAATTTTACTCTTTTATTTATGGAGGCTGGATCAATAACTCCCTAATTTATAGTCAAAATTAAACTCCAATTCCACTCCATTATGATAAGGGTGGTGCTATTCGCACACCCATTTTCTCTATTCACACACCCCATCTATTTATCTATTACTTTAATTTAATTTTTTTTACAAATTACCCTAACTACCCTCCCTTGCAATTATGTTTCTTTTTATTAATTTTTTTTTCTATTTGGTAAGTCAATCATTCCAAAATCCTAAACCCTTATTTTCCTGCAGACACAGAGAACTTCAAAACTCTTTATGATTTTCTCTTTTCTTTTCCATAAAAAACTTCTCTAGCATAGTCATTCTATCTGTCGATCGTGATGTTTTGAAGTTTAATTATGGCAGAACAAGCAACTTTAGACCCATCTTTGGAAGAAAAAAAAATTTACATATGATTTGCTATTGAGACATGGAAGAAAAATATAAATTTAGTGATCATTCGAGTCCATTTGAATCTATTAATCCTGGTAAGATTCAAACTGAAATTATTTGGTGTATTTCAATCCATCGCTGTCCGCTAAAAAGATCAATTCCTCAGCGATTTGGTGGACTATGAGCTTTAAATTTGTGCATTCTGTTCATCTTAGTTTGATTTTGGTATGGCTTGCTTGCTAATCATAGTTTTGACTTGAGTTTATTGATAATTTTGAAATTACTGATTTCATTTTGACTTTAGTCATATCATCACTCTACAAAATGCTTTATTTCACTGGGAATGGTATCTTGAATCAACGTTGCTTTATCAGATGTGAGAGGTTTTAGATCTCCTTTAGTTTAGGTGATATGCTTTTTTTTTTTTGAAATGGGGTTTGGAACCTAGCCTAACTAGGAGGCTCAGCCCCACGCCCAAAAATATTATTAATAATAGATGGATAATTGTAAAGCGAGGGGGACATATTACCTAAACCTACAGTACTAGTACAAGCATCTTTATAGAGAACATCCTAGATAATCACAAGTGTCTTATCTAACCAATAATCATCTAAGTAATCCACACTAGTAAGATTAGCTAATCTATGTGCCACACCATTTGCTTCACGATAAATAGAGCAGAGTCATGAAGAAAGAATTGAACGCAAATAAGCTTTACAATCCTCTACAATACATCCTACCTCAGATAAATCTTTTGTGTCTCTATCAAGTGCATCAAAGGTGATATGCGTATATCTTTCTTCTGTTTTGTATAGCAGTCATGATGACATACCTAAATCCCCAAACTCAATTACATCGTGATTTTTATCTAAGCCTTAAACTTTGCCACACTAATTGCAGAACTTTTGACAGATTGCACTTCGTCCTGCCCATCATTTTTTTTTTCTAATCAGCAATGACATTTACGAGAAAAAATTGGTTTATTATATAATGATATTTAATTCATGGTTGACTTGCCAAATAGAAAAAAGAAAAAAGAAAAAGAAACATAATTACAAGAGAGGGTAGTTAGGGTAATTTATAAAAAAAATTATATTAAAGTAATATAAAAATAGAGGGGGTGTGTGAATAGAGAATATGGGTGTGCGAATAGCACCACCCTTATGTTAAATGACCATTGGTAGCTGAAATTAAATATAAATTAATATTTATTGCAGACAAAATGAGATAATCATTCATTACTTTTAAATAAATTTTTTAAATTCATTTATTGCATACATAAGAAAAAAGGCTTGATACTGGTAGTATCCAATTTGGAATACCAAATCGAGATTTGGGTATTTAACTAGTTTTATCCCCTTATAAAAAGTTATTTTCCTTCCCTTATCTCTAAAGTCATTCATTGCAGAAAAAGGAAGAGGTAAAAAGAAAAAGTAAAAAAAAACTTGGTGGACTTGCTCTAAAAGAAGAAAAAACTCTCTTTCTTTAAACATAAGGGAGCTTCTATTCATACCTCCAAATTTGGCATTTGGACCTCCATACTTAATAGACTTCCAACTTACTTTTACAAATAACCAATTTGCTATCTACACCTCTCTAATTTTCCTATAATGCCCAATCGTCTAATAAAATCAATAAAAGACCTTTTTTTTTAGATTCTATTCATACTTTAAAAAATTAGTAGTTTGATCTCCTTCAGTTTTTGAAGATTTGGAATTGCGGCGATTTTTTTTTCTTTTTTGGAAGTTCATCCTCCATATACGAGTAACAGAGGTGCTAGCACTTTTTCAATGAATTGTCGACTCTTGGTTAGCGTAGGCAACAATACCATGTTTGTTCATCATCTAGCAAAGGCGTAGCTACACACGGGCTCCGCTGGGCTACAGCCCACCCCAAATTTTGAAAAAATATTAATTTATAGCTTAATTTTAGTTTAAAAAATTAAATATTAAAAAGTAACCCACCTCAAATTTCTAAAGTTAGCCCATATGTTAATTTTTTTTGGGTCATATCTATGTTATTTCTTTGCTTGAAGTACTTGATTGTATTTTATTTTCTATTCTGCTTTTGATAGACATATTCACATAAAAAGCTTGCTTTTTTTAGGTAAATTAGGTCAGAATAAGGGTTGGCTAGAATTATGATACAAATTTCATAATTAAAGATTTTTTTTTTCTATTCAAGAGAACAAGATAAAATTTGAGTAGATATGTTCTTTTGTCTTAGACTTTTGTTATCGAATTTCTATCAAACGTTATAATGTTGGTTTTTTTGGATCAGTTAGCTATTTGATTATTTAATATGTAATTAATATATGATGTGGTTTAATTTAAGGAAATAATAAAACATGTTACTAGTAAAACTTAGGGGAAAAAATAATTTAAAGCATTAGTAAACTTTTATTAAATTTTTTTTAGCCCACCCCATTTTAAAATCCTAGCTCCGCCATTGTCATCTAGTACAAATATGTTTTCCAAGTATTATTTTCATTGCATTTAGGTGTCATTGTCCCTAAACTGATTCTCTCCTACTTGTTTCCATAGCAGCTTGAAATGAACATGCATGGTCCTTTTGTTTTAGATATGCATGGGATAGTGGAGGAAATTACAATAATCAACCATGAGTCTAGTGCATTCTCTATAGATTTATATCAGAGGGTCGAATTTTTCATCATATCTATAGAATAGTTCCAAATAAAATTGCTCTGCACTGATGATGTGCGGGAAGATCTTGTGGACAACTACCCATTGTTACGTTTGTCATATAAACGTGCTGAAGTACTGCTTTTTGTCGCTGCTCGTTCACAGGTTTGATTGCATTTAGAATGAGTCGGGCTTCATCAACTGAGGTGTCTTTGTATTTCCCATTTTCTCTCCTTTAATTTTTTTTTTTTATAGCGCAGTGATAGATCTTGTAACTTGTCAGCTATGTGAACAAGGAAGTCTATCACTTTACGAAGGCAAAATCAAATTCAGAAAATTTTGACTTCAACGTTAAATAACATATCGCCAATTTAGGGTTTACATTGGAGAATAAAATTTTTCCCAAGTTGAAGACTATTACAGTTCGTAGAGATAAGAAGAGATAATTTTTTTTTTCCCTTATTTGTGTCTTTATTGGTAATTTGACATGAGTTGACAAAGTCAACTATGACTTAAAAAAAGTGAGAGGTCCAAATACCAATTTTGGAGGTATGAATAGAAACTCCCTAAACATAAAGGAACAAAAAAAATAAAAACAAAAACAAAACAAAAAAAAAGTAAGAATAATAAGGCAGGAAAACCTGGTAAGAGAGAAATAAGCATGCTATAAAGAAAAGAAAAACGAGAACAAATAAAAACCCGAAAGCACTTCCCTTGTGCTCCATCCGGCAGAGCGCCGCTGATTCCCAGATCGCTGTTCTCCAGCTATTTTTCTCAGGGCCAGGTTGTGGTCAGTTGGTTCAAGGTTGTAGACATGTTGGTGATGAAGATGTTTACAGCGGTTGTCATGGCTTATATTGGATTTCGATGATAGGATCAGGAGGATGTTGTTGGAGTTGCGGTTGCTGGAAAGGCTGGATCAAAATCACTAGCGGTGGTGGTGACAAGACTCAACCCGAATTTCACCCTGAAATCCTAGGTGGTCATGTGGGGGTCCACTTTTCTAGAAAAATCCTACGGAAAATTTGGCAAAATTTTCCTTAAAAGTAGACAACCCAAACCTGTGAAAGGAACAAAACTCACACTTTCAACAAGACCACCCTGAACTCCTAGAGCCAACCTGCTGCCCATAATCGTCAACGCCCCCATAGGATTATAATACAACTATACAAGTTCAAATTTCTAATTTAAAAAGACCATATCCAACATCTCAAGTCTACATGCATAACAATTTCTAGGAAAAATAAAGTGGTCCAAATCCATGTTTACAAACATCAATAAAAATATCTCATGGTTATCAGAGCAGTCTAATGAAAATAGAAAAGTGTACACCAAGTAGATTAATGAATAACCTATGAATGACAGATGGTAGCTGTGGTGCTAAGAGACTCTTAATATTGAAAGGCTACACTGCGAACTGTGCATTTGAAACCAAAGGACCTAAGGGAAAGCATGTAAAAACGTTAGCATGAGTAGACAAAAATAAATATTTATTTCTAGAGTAATCAAAAATAAAAGAGATTTTATACTTTCCCACGTGTGTTCCATTATAAAACCCAATGCATGCAATAATTTACAACAATACACATTGAAAAACCGAAATCTTATAAAGATAAGACCAATCCCACTGGTCAACATAAAAGTATGGGAAAAAAATTCCAACATTGTAATGGTCAGTGAGCTGTGACTTGTTGGTAAGTTATAATTCCAACATTGTAATGGTCATGGATTCGGATCTCACTGATATATGTAAAGGTGAGGTGAGCTAAGTTTTTTTTTTTTTTTTAAATTATCACCATACAATAAAATTGCCACATCTGTTGGGTGTATATTCTTAACATTGAAAGAACAAAAAGCAGCACAGTGGACATCTTCTGAAAGCACTGGACCATAAATTCGAATGTTGGGTATTGAATAAAGACTTTTATATATATATTTGGTTAGCTCTATCTCGAAACAAAAAATAATAATAAAAGAAATTGCAAACAATAATGAAGTTTCAATACAATGTATAAACACATGATCTTCACATGCAAAATTTTTGAACACAGAATGTTACCAACACAATCAAATCTAAATTCTTCCATTGATTGCTTCCCCAAAATAATCATAATATTTAACCAATATGTAAATTTCCCCAGTCTACACTATCCCCAGTCAATATGATACATGAAATTATAGGATTTCTTTAGATAACCAGAATGAATGCAAACAATGCTCCAACAAAATAAAGAACCCAAATTCTTTCAGTTATATAATCTTATCTATACCATACATGAAATTGAAACGAATAGGAAGAACTACAATTATCAAATACTTAGAAAAAATAAATAAATGGCTGTTGTACATTATATTCAATTCACAATGTTATATATCAAAGTCAAGTCCTTATGATAAATATTAAAAAGTTGCATATATAAAGTTGGGTAAGCATGACCTGCTTGTGCCCACTTACTTTTCTTATATAATCGATTTTCACAAAGGAAATAAAATTGTTCATAGATCTATAAGCGACAATTTAGGGGTGGGCAAATGTTGAGTTAAACTCAAGGATTGAAATTTCTCCGAAACTGCCAAAATTTCGTTTTCTATCGAAATTTCTGTAATTTTGAGTACAGAAATGAAATCCATATACTTTGGCATTTCCGTCTGAAGTTTCTTGAAATTTTCCTTTCATTTCCACAAAATTCTTAATTTTTGAAATATCTACACTAAAATAGCATATATCAAAAATTCACACCGAAATTTTGTCTGAAATTTCCCCGACAATAACTTTTACTTCATATAGAAAATATTGCCACATGATTTCATTGCAATCAAGGTTGAACACACAAGGAAGACGCAACCTGCATATGTCTCAATGATTTTGAGTCACTTTCTTCGAGTCTTGGCTCAATGGATATACTGATATAGGAACTCAATATAGTGATATCACCAACCCATTCCATTCTCATATATAATAGTTTTTTTTTTTTTTAGGGGAACAGGAGACTGATCCATTGATATAAAATCATACGACCTCACTCGGTCAAGCATGAAGGGTACAAACACCCCTCATATTACAATCATTGCTCAAGTAGTGCATTGACTGCACATTAAAAATGTCTACTAGCCTAGACTACTACTCCTTGAACACTAAGAAGCTGCAACACCAAAAAATCAGTACATCCTCCTAAGACCCTCATGGTGTACATCAGTACTGATCCTTGGGCACATTGCAACGTCCTAGAGAAACAAGGTATACAAGGCCAAGGCCCACTGCACCCACCAGTAAAAGAGGGAGCCTTATTAGACAAAAAGAAATAACAAAAAAATTAAGTTGGCCCCAAACCATAGCCCAGACCCAAAAGCACTCAAACCCTAGCCAACTCCAAGCTGCAGTAGCCACCACATCTTCACCACAGTTACAAGACTCTAGCCACCGCCATGAGTAGCCGTCCGCCACCATCCACTCCTCCATTATCGCTAGCACGCCGACAAGAAGCACCACCTCCCCCAAAGCACCCATATCAGATCGGAGAACTTTGATCCAAAAGAGCCCGTCAAAACCCCACCTCACACTATCCCGCTAGCCGCCTCCGATCAAGGGACAGAATGCCGGTACCACCAGACTGCTCTCGACAGAGCCTCTAAGTGATCAGAAGATGTAGGACCACCACAAGACTTGCAAGTTCGTCAAGGTTCGAGCCACGCCGCTGCAACAACAGGCTGAGAAACGACCATAAAAAAAAAAAACGTCCCCGCCCGGCTGCACTCACTGCTCACCGACAAGGTTGAAAGCTTGACACTGCACGGGAGCTGCCGAACGAGAGCCTCCAAGCTTACCCAAGGGAAACCCTAGCCGCCCTCTGTAATATGAGAACCTTTTATTAGAAAAGAATGAAGAAGGTATACAAGTCAATTACCATTCTCATTATCCTCTTGAAATGAGTGCAACCTCATAAAGTTCTTACGAAATTAGATTGATTTCACAAGATGGAAGCACATATGGTTTTTTTTATTATTATGTTGTAGGCTTCATAGAATGAAATACCATATTGGGAACTTTGAATTTCAATTTGTTCAGTGCGTAGCTACTTAATTTCTTGAGCTTTGTAATAAGCCATACCTCATAACGCTTATAGAGTAGACAGTCATAAGTCATAACCATGAACTGCTTCAATTTCAGTATTGTTATTTTTCACTTTTTTTGCTTCGGAATACATATACAAAGTATGAACTAGTTTTTTTTTTTTTTTTTTTTTTTTGTGTATTTGTGTTGAAGTGGTGCTGAATAATGGATTCGATATTATGCATTTTATATGTTGTGAACATGTCAAAAGTAAATATGATTTAAAAAAAAATGTGTGAAATTTGCAGCTATATACGAGAGTTTCTGACTTTTTTTGTCATTTTTCAGCCTAGGCCCGATCCGACCCAAAACAAATATAGGTTTAGTTTGGTCTGATTTTAGATTTTAAAAAATGTCAATTCCGTTCCAGTCTGTATCAAAAAATAATTTCTGGATTTGACTCGGTTTCAGCTCAATACCAAAGATCAGGAAAATAAAATAAAATAAAATAAAAGAGGCTCTAAGGTCCTTCCTTGTTGTGAATTTCCAGTTTCTAAGAGCAAAGTAAAGGAGGGAGAATAAATGAGATTTCACTTATTATTAATAAATTATAGCTATAACTTTTCTTTTGGCGTTACAGCCTAAAAATTACACTAGATTTTTTTGTCGGTATAGACAGAGCACAAGCAAAGAAGCAAACTAAGGAAACCTAGCCTTTAAAGGCATGGCACACTAGGAGATAATGAAGTAGAAAATCCTTGAACGTTCTTGCACTGGGCAGAAACCTTCTTGCCAGGAACAGATGAAGTTAAGTCTATGTTATCCATTACAATGTTTTTGCAACCAATTTGATCGTCACAGTCCAAGGTAATGGCTGTTTCCCCAGCAACAGATCCCCGAATGTTACGGAATGTCACATCGCTCACTTTTACAGCACTTCCTTGGCTTGCTTGAGTTCCAGTTCCAGCAATGCTCTTATCAATATACTTCTGGTCTATAATGATGGGGTTCTTGACTGCTTGAATTATGATATCCTCAAAACTGATGTTCCTAGCATACCCTGACCCGCCCTAGTTTTCATACAAATCACATTGAATCGAAATGGTTAACTAACTAAATAATTTGAAAAATTACGGTGTAATGTTTGAAAATCACAACAATTATTTTTTCATTCTTACTTGCCATGTCTTGATTCTTGCTCCATTATCTGTTCCCTTCAGGGTGCAGTTTCTCACTTGCACATCTTCCACTGTGTTATAAGCACCTTCCTTACCAAGACTTCCAACACTACATGCATGTACACAAATATTAAAAATGAGAGGGAGAGTGGTGTATAGGGTTTATGGTTCATGGTGGGAAACATGGAAACTTGAGAACTAATTACCTTATACCATGGCCTGGACCACACATAACATTAGTAATGTTGATACGAGATGAACCAGAAATGATTGCAATACAGTCGTCACCTATAAACAGAAATTATCAACACATAATCAATTATTTACAACAAAAAAAAAAAATGTAAGAATAGTGTTGAGGAAATTTAATTCCAGTACCAGTGCCTATAAAAGAATTGTGAATGTTAATATTGGTTGATCTAGAGATTTTAATTCCATCAGTGTTTGGACTTTCATCAGGAGCCCTAATAAGGATATCTGAAATTTGAACGCCATTGCTGCCCATGATGAATATATGGTTTCTCGGACTATTAATATGTGTAATATCACTCAAGCGGAGACCATCACACTTGTAAATATGGAGAACCTACATTAATATCCCAAATGAATAGTTCAATATTATTTGGTTAAAAATGGATAACAAAACGACAAAATGGAACCGAATATTTCCCTAGACACAAACATGAGCAATACATCGTCAAGTTTTTAATAAGACATTGTTGATCTGACTTACAGATGTTGGTCGTTGGCAATTTGAATTGTCGCAAACTTTCCACCAAACATCACCTTGACCATCAATTTGACCTCCTCCATTGATTATCAGCCCTTGAACATCATTAAACTGAATCCATTTGTCCTTGTTTTTCCAAGCATTTATATTATTTGGTGCAACAATGTTCCCACTTAGCTGTGTTACACAGATTTAAGATGATAAGTATTACAAACCAAAAAAAAAAACTGAACATGCAATTTACTTGATACTAGTATAAAGTACTTTAAACACCAACTAACTCCTTTCACAAAAAAAAAAAAAAAACACCAACTAACTATGAAAAGGGTCATTTCTTTTTTTGATTGTATAATAGCAGGTCAGCAATTGTTTATCCTTCTTTGGAATTGAGAAATTTCCAACTTATATCACTAGACCAACTTCTTGTGGCCAAAATGATCAATTTTTGTTATATACCTGGAAATTTACACTTGCAGCCTTGCAAGGTCCTTTAAACTCCACAGAATTGAGCAAGAAAGTGTTGCCCTTTGGTATAATAAGTGTAGGGATGCCTTGAGTGGATCCACAAACATCTCCCCATGCTTTTAGAAAGGCCTTTCAGCAAAACAAACAGACAAAATCATTAAGAAGAGGAAAAATATAAACAAAAAAATTAATTAGCCAAACCTGTGTTTATATGTCATACATACTTGTGTATCATCAACTTGGCCATTCCCAACAGCGCCATAATTCATCACATTGAATTCGCTTTTTGCAAGTGATCTCCATGGATCTGGGAATGCCTGTCAACAAACAAAAATTGCAGAGAATGAAGATGCATTAATTAAAATTAACATAACTAGATTTATTACAATAATATAAGCTTGCTAGCGAAATGATTTGGGAATATATGTACTTGTAAATCATCATCGGTTTGGCGATTTGCAAGAGGACGATAATACTCTTTGAATGTATTTGGGGTTGCAAAAACATCACCATACTCATTATCATGAAATGAATTTGATGTCGCAGCAGCAACTTGATCACCATAATAACCAATGGCACCATCGTCTCTTAAAGTATATGTTGTGGAAAAACCATTAAGTCTGGCACATGAACTTGGTGAAGGTGAAGCAACCAGAATGATCATGAACAAAAAGATCGTAGCAAGTATTCGACCCTCCATAGTAACTCTAGCTAGCCAGCTATCTAAAACAACGAAAGAAATAAAGAAAGAAAGAGAGAACGAAGGAAATTGCTAGATAGGGCTGCAAAAATGATTGAGATGAACAAGGAGGAGTTGTGCGTGGATATCTATATAGTGGATCTTCCTATGTCATTGCATAAATTAATGGAGGGGATTAAGATGATAGACAAAGATAAAGTTCCTGGTTTAATTTGATGAAAAATAATAGCAACGATTTCCTAGCTGATATTACTGCACCAATTCTTCCAGGTGATGCAATATCAAACACATCAATTCTGCGATTTGCTAACTCTTAGTTTTTTGTCAAAAAAAGTTTTTTCGTTAGCCAATCACGAGTCAACACACTAAATCAACAAGTTTTCAATCTCATTATTAATAAAAATGTTTAGCACCTTTCAAAAAAAATAAAATTGTTTAGTAATAATTGTACCATGATATTTGGGTTACTTAATCAATAATCAACAAAAAAAAAATACCATTACTGGTGGTGTGGGGGGTTGGTTATCCGGCGTTGCTCTCGTTGTCTCAACCTCAGAAGGCCAAAGATAGGTATCTGGCTTTGCACTCCTGCCTAGGCTCCAATCATATAATCTTTTCTCGTCTTATAATATAAAAACTTCATGCTTCATGTTTCTCTCGATCTCTGACTCTCTCACGAGAGAATGTCCGCGTGCGGCGGTCTAACTCAAGTGCCGGCGGTAAACCTACAATCGGAAAGGTGGGATTTTCTCTTCTCTCTGATCGCTCTTCAGGGGACGGCGGTGGACTTCGACTTCATCGAGTCGCTGAGTTTGTTGCGTCTGGTCATCTTCTGGTGACTGGAGGCCCCTTTGCCTTATGGCCCGGGGATCTCTCGGTGGTGGTGCTTTGATGGCGGCGGCGAAGTCGGTGCGACATGGTTTCAAGTCTGGCAGCGTTGTGGCGTTTCCTGGGTGGCTCGTTGATGGTGGAAGGGATGAGAGCGAGCCTTTGGACTGTTTCATGTTTCTACACACGTCGTTCGAACCGGGTGGATTGGATTTGGTTTTGGTAGTGTTTGTCGTTGCTGTCCGGGTGGAGGAGGATGGCGGAGATGTGGTGGCTGTGATGATCGTAGCAGCGCCGGCGGTCTTGATGCTGTCGGTGGAGGTTCTGTGCAGGCTAGGGTTTCCCAGGGTTGGTATTTCTGGGCCTCAAGTTGGAGGCTGGGCCTTCTTTGTGTGGGCTTGGGCCTCCTTGGTTATTTTGTTTTTCTTTTTAGTTTTAGTATTGGGTCTGCCTTCTGTTTTTCTCAAAGGAGGTTAGGTCAAGTTTCTTAATTTTGTTTTGTTTTCTGGGTCGTAAAAATCAGTGCCTTAATTGTTTACCTTTTATGCCTGCTTCAAGGTTTCTGGTTTTTGTCAGAATAATAGTGCGTGGACTTCCTAAAAGGTGGGTGTATTAGGGATTATATATATGAGACGCTATTTGTCTAGAATAGGGTTTAATTTAGGTCTAAGGAGCGATTGCTTTCTGTCGACCCCATTGGGGCGTTTCGTTCTTGTACTGCTTGCTGAATTTAATGAAAGGGCTGACCTATTTTAGTCAAAAAAAAAAAAAAAAAAAAACTCTTGTCAACTCTTGTCATTAGAAGTTAAAAAGAAAAATTTGAAGTCCTAAGTTAATTTTTAACCTAAAATTTAGGAAACAATTAAAACATGGAGAGTATAAAGGACATCGATACCCTATTGATTTATTACCGTGCAACAAAACCAGACTTGTAATTCTGCTTAAGATTTTATCGAGGAGAATGAAATTCACACAATCACACTTTCTAATTTGCAATCTATACTTATAAAAACACAAAATTTAAGGTACTGAAAATAGAAACATAGAGTGTGAATTGTAAAATATAGACCATGAATTTTACTCTTTTATTTATGGAGGCTGGATCAATAACTCCCTAATTTATAGTCAAAATTAAACTCCAATTCCACTCAAAACTCTTTATGATTTTCTCTTTTCTTTTCCATAAAAAACTTCTCTAGCATAGTCATTCTATCTGTCGATCGTGATGTTTTGAAGTTTAATTATGGCAGAACAAGCAACTTTAGACCCATCTTTGGAAGAAAAAAAAATTTACATATGATTTGCTATTGAGACATGGAAGAAAAATATAAATTTAGTGATCATTCGAGTCCATTTGAATCTATTAATCCTGGTAAGATTCAAACTGAAATTATTTGGTGTATTTCAATCCATCGCTGTCCGCTAAAAAGATCAATTCCTCAGCGATTTGGTGGACTATGAGCTTTAAATTTGTGCATTCTGTTCATCTTAGTTTGATTTTGGTATGGCTTGCTTGCTAATCATAGTTTTGACTTGAGTTTATTGATAATTTTGAAATTACTGATTTCATTTTGACTTTAGTCATATCATCACTCTACAAAATGCTTTATTTCACTGGGAATGGTATCTTGAATCAACGTTGCTTTATCAGATGTGAGAGGTTTTAGATCTCCTTTAGTTTAGGTGATATGCTTTTTTTTTTTTGAAATGGGGTTTGGAACCTAGCCTAACTAGGAGGCTCAGCCCCACGCCCAAAAATATTATTAATAATAGATGGATAATTGTAAAGCGAGGGGGACATATTACCTAAACCTACAGTACTAGTACAAGCATCTTTATAGAGAACATCCTAGATAATCACAAGTGTCTTATCTAACCAATAATCATCTAAGTAATCCACACTAGTAAGATTAGCTAATCTATGTGCCACACCATTTGCTTCACGATAAATAGAGCAGAGTCATGAAGAAAGAATTGAACGCAAATAAGCTTTACAATCCTCTACAATACATCCTACCTCAGATAAATCTTTTGTGTCTCTATCAAGTGCATCAAAGGTGATATGCGTATATCTTTCTTCTGTTTTGTATAGCAGTCATGATGACATACCTAAATCCCCAAACTCAATTACATCGTGATTTTTATCTAAGCCTTAAACTTTGCCACACTAATTGCAGAACTTTTGACAGATTGCACTTCGTCCTGCCCATCATTTTTTTTTTCTAATCAGCAATGACATTTACGAGAAAAAATTGGTTTATTATATAATGATATTTAATTCATGGTTGACTTGCCAAATAGAAAAAAGAAAAAAGAAAAAGAAACATAATTACAAGAGAGGGTAGTTAGGGTAATTTATAAAAAAAATTATATTAAAGTAATATAAAAATAGAGGGGGTGTGTGAATAGAGAATATGGGTGTGCGAATAGCACCACCCTTATGTTAAATGACCATTGGTAGCTGAAATTAAATATAAATTAATATTTATTGCAGACAAAATGAGATAATCATTCATTACTTTTAAATAAATTTTTTAAATTCATTTATTGCATACATAAGAAAAAAGGCTTGATACTGGTAGTATCCAATTTGGAATACCAAATCGAGATTTGGGTATTTAACTAGTTTTATCCCCTTATAAAAAGTTATTTTCCTTCCCTTATCTCTAAAGTCATTCATTGCAGAAAAAGGAAGAGGTAAAAAGAAAAAGTAAAAAAAAACTTGGTGGACTTGCTCTAAAAGAAGAAAAAACTCTCTTTCTTTAAACATAAGGGAGCTTCTATTCATACCTCCAAATTTGGCATTTGGACCTCCATACTTAATAGACTTCCAACTTACTTTTACAAATAACCAATTTGCTATCTACACCTCTCTAATTTTCCTATAATGCCCAATCGTCTAATAAAATCAATAAAAGACCTTTTTTTTTAGATTCTATTCATACTTTAAAAAATTAGTAGTTTGATCTCCTTCAGTTTTTGAAGATTTGGAATTGCGGCGATTTTTTTTTCTTTTTTGGAAGTTCATCCTCCATATACGAGTAACAGAGGTGCTAGCACTTTTTCAATGAATTGTCGACTCTTGGTTAGCGTAGGCAACAATACCATGTTTGTTCATCATCTAGCAAAGGCGTAGCTACACACGGGCTCCGCTGGGCTACAGCCCACCCCAAATTTTGAAAAAATATTAATTTATAGCTTAATTTTAGTTTAAAAAATTAAATATTAAAAAGTAACCCACCTCAAATTTCTAAAGTTAGCCCATATGTTAATTTTTTTTGGGTCATATCTATGTTATTTCTTTGCTTGAAGTACTTGATTGTATTTTATTTTCTATTCTGCTTTTGATAGACATATTCACATAAAAAGCTTGCTTTTTTTAGGTAAATTAGGTCAGAATAAGGGTTGGCTAGAATTATGATACAAATTTCATAATTAAAGATTTTTTTTTTCTATTCAAGAGAACAAGATAAAATTTGAGTAGATATGTTCTTTTGTCTTAGACTTTTGTTATCGAATTTCTATCAAACGTTATAATGTTGGTTTTTTTGGATCAGTTAGCTATTTGATTATTTAATATGTAATTAATATATGATGTGGTTTAATTTAAGGAAATAATAAAACATGTTACTAGTAAAACTTAGGGGAAAAAATAATTTAAAGCATTAGTAAACTTTTATTAAATTTTTTTTAGCCCACCCCATTTTAAAATCCTAGCTCCGCCATTGTCATCTAGTACAAATATGTTTTCCAAGTATTATTTTCATTGCATTTAGGTGTCATTGTCCCTAAACTGATTCTCTCCTACTTGTTTCCATAGCAGCTTGAAATGAACATGCATGGTCCTTTTGTTTTAGATATGCATGGGATAGTGGAGGAAATTACAATAATCAACCATGAGTCTAGTGCATTCTCTATAGATTTATATCAGAGGGTCGAATTTTTCATCATATCTATAGAATAGTTCCAAATAAAATTGCTCTGCACTGATGATGTGCGGGAAGATCTTGTGGACAACTACCCATTGTTACGTTTGTCATATAAACGTGCTGAAGTACTGCTTTTTGTCGCTGCTCGTTCACAGGTTTGATTGCATTTAGAATGAGTCGGGCTTCATCAACTGAGGTGTCTTTGTATTTCCCATTTTCTCTCCTTTAATTTTTTTTTTTTATAGCGCAGTGATAGATCTTGTAACTTGTCAGCTATGTGAACAAGGAAGTCTATCACTTTACGAAGGCAAAATCAAATTCAGAAAATTTTGACTTCAACGTTAAATAACATATCGCCAATTTAGGGTTTACATTGGAGAATAAAATTTTTCCCAAGTTGAAGACTATTACAGTTCGTAGAGATAAGAAGAGATAATTTTTTTTTCCCTTATTTGTGTCTTTATTGGTAATTTGACATGAGTTGACAAAGTCAACTATGACTTAAAAAAAGTGAGAGGTCCAAATACCAATTTTGGAGGTATGAATAGAAACTCCCTAAACATAAAGGAACAAAAAAAATAAAAACAAAAACAAAACAAAAAAAAAGTAAGAATAATAAGGCAGGAAAACCTGGTAAGAGAGAAATAAGCATGCTATAAAGAAAAGAAAAACGAGAACAAATAAAAACCCGAAAGCACTTCCCTTGTGCTCCATCCGGCAGAGCGCCGCTGATTCCCAGATCGCTGTTCTCCAGCTATTTTTCTCAGGGCCAGGTTGTGGTCAGTTGGTTCAAGGTTGTAGACATGTTGGTGATGAAGATGTTTACAGCGGTTGTCATGGCTTATATTGGATTTCGATGATAGGATCAAGAGGATGTTGTTGGAGTTGCGGTTGCTGGAAAGGCTGGATCAAAATCACTAGCGGTGGTGGTGACAAGACTCAACCCGAATTTCACCCTGAAATCCTAGGTGGTCATGTGGGGGTCCACTTTTCTAGAAAAATCCTACGGAAAATTTGGCAAAATTTTCCTTAAAAGTAGACAACCCAAACCTGTGAAAGGAACAAAAATCACACTTTCAACAAGACCACCCTGAACTCCTAGAGCCAACCTGCTGCCCATAATCGTCAACGCCCCCATAGGATTATAATACAACTATACAAGTTCAAATTTCTAATTTAAAAAGACCATATCCAACATCTCAAGTCTACATGCATAACAATTTCTAGGAAAAATAAAGTGGTCCAAATCCATGTTTACAAACATCAATAAAAATATCTCATGGTTATCAGAGCAGTCTAATGAAAATAGAAAAGTGTACACCAAGTAGATTAATGAATAACCTATGAATGACAGATGGTAGCTGTGGTGCTAAGAGACTCTTAATATTGAAAGGCTACACTGCGAACTGTGCATTTGAAACCAAAGGACCTAAGGGAAAGCATGTAAAAACGTTAGCATGAGTAGACAAAAATAAATATTTATTTCTAGAGTAATCAAAAATAAAAGAGATTTTATACTTTCCCACGTGTGTTCCATTATAAAACCCAATGCATGCAATAATTTACAACAATACACATTGAAAAACCGAAATCTTATAAAGATAAGACCAATCCCACTGGTCAACATAAAAGTATGGGAAAAAAATTCCAACATTGTAATGGTCAGTGAGCTGTGACTTGTTGGTAAGTTATAATTCCAACATTGTAATGGTCATGGATTCGGATCTCACTGATATATGTAAAGGTGAGGTGAGCTAAGTTTTTTTTTTTTTTTTAAATTATCACCATACAATAAAATTGCCACATCTGTTGGGTGTATATTCTTAACATTGAAAGAACAAAAAGCAGCACAGTGGACATCTTCTGAAAGCACTGGACCATAAATTCGAATGTTGGGTATTGAATAAAGACTTTTATATATATATTTGGTTAGCTCTATCTCGAAACAAAAAATAATAATAAAAGAAATTGCAAACAATAATGAAGTTTCAATACAATGTATAAACACATGATCTTCACATGCAAAATTTTTGAACACAGAATGTTACCAACACAATCAAATCTAAATTCTTCCATTGATTGCTTCCCCAAAATAATCATAATATTTAACCAATATGTAAATTTCCCCAGTCTACACTATCCCCAGTCAATATGATACATGAAATTATAGGATTTCTTTAGATAACCAGAATGAATGCAAACAATGCTCCAACAAAATAAAGAACCCAAATTCTTTCAGTTATATAATCTTATCTATACCATACATGAAATTGAAACGAATAGGAAGAACTACAATTATCAAATACTTAGAAAAAATAAATAAATGGCTGTTGTACATTATATTCAATTCACAATGTTATATATCAAAGTCAAGTCCTTATGATAAATATTAAAAAGTTGCATATATAAAGTTGGGTAAGCATGACCTGCTTGTGCCCACTTACTTTTCTTATATAATCGATTTTCACAAAGGAAATAAAATTGTTCATAGATCTATAAGCGACAATTTAGGGGTGGGCAAATGTTGAGTTAAACTCAAGGATTGAAATTTCTCCGAAATTGCCAAAATTTCGTTTTCTATCGAAATTTCTGTAATTTTGAGTACAGAAATGAAATCCATATACTTTGGCATTTCCGTCTGAAGTTTCTTGAAATTTTCCTTTCATTTCCACAAAATTCTTAATTTTTGAAATATCTACACTAAAATAGCATATATCAAAAATTCACACCGAAATTTTGTCTGAAATTTCCCCGACAATAACTTTTACTTCATATAGAAAATATTGCCACATGATTTCATTGCAATCAAGGTTGAACACACAAGGAAGACGCAACCTGCATATGTCTCAATGATTTTGAGTCACTTTCTTCGAGTCTTGGCTCAATGGATATACTGATATAGGAACTCAATATAGTGATATCACCAACCCATTCCATTCTCATATATAATAGTTTTTTTTTTTTTTAGGGGAACAGGAGACTGATCCATTGATATAAAATCATACGACCTCACTCGGTCAAGCATGAAGGGTACAAACACCCCTCATATTACAATCATTGCTCAAGTAGTGCATTGACTGCACATTAAAAATGTCTACTAGCCTAGACTACTACTCCTTGAACACTAAGAAGCTGCAACACCAAAAAATCAGTACATCCTCCTAAGACCCTCATGGTGTACATCAGTACTGATCCTTGGGCACATTGCAACGTCCTAGAGAAACAAGGTATACAAGGCCAAGGCCCACTGCACCCACCAGTAAAAGAGGGAGCCTTATTAGACAAAAAGAAATAACAAAAAAATTAAGTTGGCCCCAAACCATAGCCCTGACCCAAAAGCACTCAAACCCTAGCCAACTCCAAGCTGCAGTAGCCACCACATCTTCACCACAGTTACAAGACTCTAGCCACCGCCATGAGTAGCCGTCCGCCACCATCCACTCCTCCATTATCGCTAGCACGCCGACAAGAAGCACCACCTCCCCCAAAGCACCCATATCAGATCGGAGAACTTTGATCCAAAAGAGCCCGTCAAAACCCCACCTCACACTATCCCGCTAGCCGCCTCCGATCAAGGGACAGAATGCCGGTACCACCAGACTGCTCTCGACAGAGCCTCTAAGTGATCAGAAGATGTAGGACCACCACAAGACTTGCAAGTTCGTCAAGGTTCGAGCCACGCCGCTGCAACAACAGGCTGAGAAACGGCCATAAAAAAAAAAAACGTCCCCACCCGGCTGCACTCACTGCTCACCGACAAGGTTGAAAGCTTGACACTGCACGGGAGCTGCCGAACGAGAGCCTCCAAGCTTACCCAAGGGAAACCCTAGCCGCCCTCTGTAATATGAGAACCTTTTATTAGAAAAGAATGAAGAAGGTATACAAGTCAATTACCATTCTCATTATCCTCTTGAAATGAGTGCAACCTCATAAAGTTCTTACGAAATTAGATTGATTTCACAAGATGGAAGCACATATGGTTTTTTTTATTATTATGTTGTAGGCTTCATAGAATGAAATACCATATTGGGAACTTTGAATTTCAATTTGTTCAGTGCGTAGCTACTTAATTTCTTGAGCTTTGTAATAAGCCATACCTCATAACGCTTATAGAGTAGACAGTCATAAGTCATAACCATGAACTGCTTCAATTTCAGTATTGTTATTTTTCACTTTTTTTGCTTCGGAATACATATACAAAGTATGAACTAGTTTTTTTTTTTTTTTTTTTTTTTTTGTGTATTTGTGTTGAAGTGGTGCTGAATTATGGATTCGATATTATGCATTTTATATGTTGTGAACATGTCAAAAGTAAATATGATTTAAAAAAAAATGTGTGAAATTTGCAGCTATATACGAGAGTTTCTGACTTTTTTTGTCATTTTTCAGCCTAGGCCCGATCCGACCCAAAACAAATATAGGTTTAGTTTGGTCTGATTTTAGATTTTAAAAAATGTCAATTCCGTTCCAGTCTGTATCAAAAAATAATTTCTGGATTTGACTCGGTTTCAGCTCAATACCAAAGATCAGGAAAATAAAATAAAATAAAATAAAAGAGGCTCTAAGGTCCTTCCTTGTTGTGAATTTCCAGTTTCTAAGAGCAAAGTAAAGGAGGGAGAATAAATGAGATTTCACTTATTATTAATAAATTATAGCTATAACTTTTCTTTTGGCGTTACAGCCTAAAAATTACACTAGATTTTTTTGTCGGTATAGACAGAGCACAAGCAAAGAAGCAAACTAAGGAAACCTAGCCTTTAAAGGCATGGCACACTAGGAGATAATGAAGTAGAAAATCCTTGAACGTTCTTGCACTGGGCAGAAACCTTCTTGCCAGGAACAGATGAAGTTAAGTCTATGTTATCCATTACAATGTTTTTGCAACCAATTTGATCGTCACAGTCCAAGGTAATGGCTGTTTCCCCAGCAACAGATCCCCGAATGTTACGGAATGTCACATCGCTCACTTTTACAGCACTTCCTTGGCTTGCTTGAGTTCCAGTTCCAGCAATGCTCTTATCAATATACTTCTGGTCTATAATGATGGGGTTCTTGACTGCTTGAATTATGATATCCTCAAAACTGATGTTCCTAGCATACCCTGACCCGCCCTAGTTTTCATACAAATCACATTGAATCGAAATGGTTAACTAACTAAATAATTTGAAAAATTACGGTGTAATGTTTGAAAATCACAACAATTATTTTTTCATTCTTACTTGCCATGTCTTGATTCTTGCTCCATTATCTGTTCCCTTCAGGGTGCAGTTTCTCACTTGCACATCTTCCACTGTGTTATAAGCACCTTCCTTACCAAGACTTCCAACACTACATGCATGTACACAAATATTAAAAATGAGAGGGAGAGTGGTGTATAGGGTTTATGGTTCATGGTGGGAAACATGGAAACTTGAGAACTAATTACCTTATACCATGGCCTGGACCACACATAACATTAGTAATGTTGATACGAGATGAACCAGAAATGATTGCAATACAGTCGTCACCTATAAACAGAAATTATCAACACATAATCAATTATTTACAACAAAAAAAAAAAAATGTAAGAATAGTGTTGAGGAAATTTAATTCCAGTACCAGTGCCTATAAAAGAATTGTGAATGTTAATATTGGTTGATCTAGAGATTTTAATTCCATCAGTGTTTGGACTTTCATCAGGAGCCCTAATAAGGATATCTGAAATTTGAACGCCATTGCTGCCCATGATGAATATATGGTTTCTCGGACTATTAATATGTGTAATATCACTCAAGCGGAGACCATCACACTTGTAAATATGGAGAACCTACATTAATATCCCAAATGAATAGTTCAATATTATTTGGTTAAAAATGGATAACAAAACGACAAAATGGAACCGAATATTTCCCTAGACACAAACATGAGCAATACATCGTCAAGTTTTTAATAAGACATTGTTGATCTGACTTACAGATGTTGGTCGTTGGCAATTTGAATTGTCGCAAACTTTCCACCAAACATCACCTTGACCATCAATTTGACCTCCTCCATTGATTATCAGCCCTTGAACATCATTAAACTGAATCCATTTGTCCTTGTTTTTCCAAGCATTTATATTATTTGGTGCAACAATGTTCCCACTTAGCTGTGTTACACAGATTTAAGATGATAAGTATTACAAACCAAAAAAAAAAACTGAACATGCAATTTACTTGATACTAGTATAAAGTACTTTAAACACCAACTAACTCCTTTCACAAAAAAAAAAAAAAAACACCAACT
This sequence comes from Rosa rugosa, assembly GCF_958449725.1. NCBI lineage: Eukaryota > Viridiplantae > Streptophyta > Magnoliopsida > Rosales > Rosaceae > Rosa > Rosa rugosa. The sequence goes on from NC_084825.1 coordinate 13,928,188, forward strand.
AACTATGAAAAGGGTCATTTCTTTTTTTGATTGTATAATAGCAGGTCAGCAATTGTTTATCCTTCTTTGGAATTGAGAAATTTCCAACTTATATCACTAGACCAACTTCTTGTGGCCAAAATGATCAATTTTTGTTATATACCTGAAAATTTACACTTGCAGCCTTGCAAGGTCCTTTAAACTCCACAGAATTGAGCAAGAAAGTGTTGCCCTTTGGTATAATAAGTGTAGGGATGCCTTGAGTGGATCCACAAACATCTCCCCATGCTTTTAGAAAGGCCTTTCAGCAAAACAAACAGACAAAATCATTAAGAAGAGGAAAAATATAAACAAAAAAATTAATTAGCCAAACCTGTGTTTATATGTCATACATACTTGTGTATCATCAACTTGGCCATTCCCAACAGCGCCATAATTCATCACATTGAATTCGCTTTTTGCAAGTGATCTCCATGGATCTGGGAATGCCTGTCAACAAACAAAAATCGCAGAGAATGAAGATGAATTAATTAAAATTAACATAACTAGATTTATTACAATAATATAAGCTTGCTAGCGAAATGATTTGGGAATATATGTACTTGTAAATCATCATCGGTTTGGCGATTTGCAAGAGGACGATAATACTCTTTGAATGTATTTGGGGTTGCAAAAACATCACCATACTCATTATCATGAAATGAATTTGATGTCGCAGCAGCAACTTGATCACCATAATAACCAATGGCACCATCGTCTCTTAAAGTATATGTTGTGGGAAAACCATTAAGTCTGGCACATGAACTTGGTGAAGGTGAAGCAACCATAATGATCATGAACAAAAACATCGTAGCAAGTATTCGACCCTCCATAGTAACTCTAGCTAGCCAGCTAGCTCAAACAACGAAAGAAATGAAGAACGAAGGAAAATGCTAGATATGGATGCAAAAATGATTGAGATGAACAAGGAGGAGTTGTGCGTGGATATCTATATAGTGGATCTTCCTATGTCATTGCCGAAATTAATGGAGGAGATTAAGATGATAGACAAAGATAACATTCCTGGTTTAATTTGATGAAAAATAATAGCAACGATTTCCTAGCTGATATTGGTGCAGTTGCCTAATTCTTCCAGGTGATGCAATATCAAACACATCAATTATGCGATTTGCTAACTCTTAGTTTTTTCTCAAAAAAAGTTTTTTTGGTTAGCCAATCACGAGTCAACACACTAAATCAACAAATCTTCAATCTCATTATTAATAAAAATGTTTAGTACCTTTCAAAAAAAAAAAATTGTTTAGTAATAATTGTACCATGATATTTGGGTTACTTAATCAATAATCAACTCTTGTCTGTAAATTAGAAGTTAAAAAGAAAAATTTGAAGTCCTACGTTAATTTTTAACCTAAAATTTAGGAAACAATTAAAACATGGAGAGTATAAAGGACATCGATACCCTATTGATTTATTACCATGCAACAAAACCAGACTTGTAATTCTGCTTAAGATTTTATTTAGGAGAAAGAAATTCACACTTACTAATTTGCAATCTATACTTATAAAAAACTCAAAATTTAAGGTACTGAAAATAAAAACAGAATGTGGATTGTAAAATATGGACCATAAACGTAAGATTTTATTTAGAAGAAAGAAATTCACACTTTCTAATTTGCAATCTATACTTATAAAAACACAAAATTTAAGGGCTACTGAAAATAAAAATAGAATGTGGATTGTAAAATATGGACCATAAATTTTACTCCTTTATTTATGGAGGCTGGATCAATGACTCCCTAATTTATAGTCAAAATTAAACTCCAATTCCACTCCATTATGTTAAATGACTATTGGTGGCTGAAATTAAATGTCAATTAAGGAAGAGGTAAAAAGAAAAAGCCAAAAAAACTTGGTGAGCTGTGACATATTGGTAAGTTATAATTCCAACATTGTAATAGTCATGAGTTCAATTCTCACTGATATATGTAAGGGTGAGGTGAGGTGAGTTTTTTTTTTTTTTTTTTTTTTTTTTTTTAAATTATCACCATACAATAAAGTTGCCAAATATGTAGGGTGTATATTCTTAACATTGAATGAACAAAGAGCAGCGCGGTGGACATCTTCTAAAGGCACCGGACCATAAATTCGAATGTTGGGTATTGAACAAAGACTTATATATATATATATATATATATAGGCTTGCTCACCTAAGGGACTGTGAGGGACAGATGTATCTCAACCACATGTATTAAATATAAAAGCATAAATTATAATACCTTAAAACTGTGCATTTATTTTCAACCGTCAGATTCACTTGTCCCTCACAGTCCCTTAAAAACTGTCCCTTAGTTGAGCAGGCCCTTACACAAACACACACACACACACACATACAGCCATTCTCAGGTGCGGACGTCCGTACCTAAGCAAAAGGTACGGATTTCCATTTCCCCCCCCCTTCCGATCACACATTTAGATCTTAACCGTTCAGTTTTTAGGTCATAATGTATAGATCATCTCTGCAAAATTTCAGTCAAATTGGTGATCTTTAAGGCATTCAAAACTGCAATTTACAACAATGAATACGAACGGTTCCTGTTCGACAGATTCGGAACCGTTCGTATTCATTGTTGTAAATTGCAGTTTTGAATACCTTAACAATCACCAATTTGGCTGAAATTTTGCAGAGATGATCTATACATTGGGACCTAAAAACTGAACGGTTAAGATCTAAATGTGTGATCGGAAAGGGGGGGGAAATGGAAATCCGTACCTTTTGCTTAGGTACGGACGTCCGCACCTGAGAATGGCTGTATGTGTGTGTGTGTGTGTGTACAGATCCTATCCAGAGCGAGGCCTCGCTTTGAAATTTCAGAGCGAGGTTAGGGTTTAGGGTCGCTTTTCGGTCACATATCCACATCTTAACCGTTCAGTTTCTAGGTACTAATGTATAGATCATCTCTGAAAAATTTCAGCCAAATTGATGGTCGTTCAGGCATTGATAACTGCCTTAAAGTTAGTACGGTTCAGGTTGGACAGATTCAGTTCATCCATTGGTTTATGCGAGTTAGATACCTTAAAGACCATCAATTTCGTTGAAATTTTGCAGAGATGATCTATACAATAGTACCTAGAAACTGAACGGTTGAGATGTGGATATGCGACCGAAAAGTGACCCTAAACCCTAACCTCGCTCTGAAATTTCAAAGCGAGGCCTCGATCTAGATAGGATCTGTATATATATATATATATATATATATATATATATATATATATATATATATATATATATTTATATTTGGTCAGCTGTACATTATATTCAATTCACAATGTTATATATCAAAGTTAAGTCCTTATGATAAATATTAAAAAGTTGCATATAAAAAGTTGGGTAAGCATGACTTGCTTGCGCCCACTTACTTTTCTTATATAATCGATTTTCACAAAGGAAATAAAATTGTTCATAGATCTATAAGCAACAATTTAGGGGTGGGTAAATGTTGAGCTAAACTCAAGGATTGAAATTTCTCTGAAACTGCCAAAATTTCCATCAAAATTTCTGTAATTTTGAGTACAGAAATGAAATTCATATACTTTGTTATTTCCGTCAGAAGTTTCTTGAAGTTTTCCTTTCATTTCCACAAAATTCTTATTTTTTGAAATATCTACACATAAATAGCGTATATAAAAAATTCACACCAAAATTTTGTCTTAAATTTTCCCGACAATAACTTGTACTTCATAGAGAAAATATTGCCACATGATTTCATCGCAATCAAGGTTGAATACACAAGGAAGACGCAATGTGCATATGTCTCAAAATGATTTTGAGTCACTTTCTTCGAGTTTTGGCTCAATGGATATATTGATATAATAACTCAGTATAGTGATATCACCAACCCATTCCATTCTCATTATCCTCTTGAAATGAGTCCAACCTCATAAAGTTCTTACGAAATTGGATCGAGTTCACAAAATGGAAGCACATATGGTCTTTTTGATCATTATGTCGTAGGCTTCATAGAATGAAATACCATATTAGGAAGAGATTATTATGTCCGATATATGTCCGATTTATGGATTGCATGTAGGAAGACTTGATCATTATGTCCGATTTATGGATTTTATGTAGGAAGAGATCAACAAACATATAACACCCATGTGATGAAGTACCAAAATTGATATCAAAATTCATGTACTTAGGAGTTGTATTGTATGATACTAAATGGAAGCAGTCCAATCAGCTAGATCGAACCCCATCATAATAGCTCTTATTATTAGTACTTTATATTACATTTTTTATATTGCTTTTGTTGTACTTGTTCCTTTTCATTCATGGGGTTTTGGTATTACGTCCCCCGTTGTATTTCTCTAATTATTAGTAAAAAACAATGCGTGATGGTCAAGCCTCTCATTGGGTTATATATATATATATATATATATATATATATATATTTATGTTAAAAGAAAAGCACATTATGTGCCTTCGTCAAAGAAACAGACGAAGAATGAATCAAGGAATTGCAATCACATCACAATCAGTATTTACTATCATTATTGTAATTGATGTTAATCGATATTTCCATTGTAATTCCATCCCTATATAAAGGGGCTATGAAATGAAATGAGTAGACCAATTCCAATTCTCAATTTACGTTTACACGTTATTAGCACGCTCAAAGCCAATAACCAAGAAAAAATAATTTTCTAGTTTCTTTCTTCTTCCCGTCAAAAAATAAACCCAAACCCTAGAAGAGAAAAAAAAACTTTCTCTTCCTTTTCTTTCTGCCGCAATTCCAAAAATAAAAAAAATAATTCTTTTCTTCTCCAGCAGCCCTTCCCTCCCAACCCCAGCCCCGCGCGGCCCATCCAGATTGGCCTCACCTCACCGGCCAAGACCGCGCCCAGCAGCCTCCCACAACCGGCCTCTCAACTGCACGCACTACTGCGCACACCACAGTGCCTAGTCGCGCACCAATAGCAGCATCCCCGTACCCACCTCACCAACCTCCATCTCGATCTGGCGACCTGCCCACTCGATCCCAGCAGCACCGGCCTTGCAGCAGCGCCTTTGATGTGGCCCCTCACCTAGCAGCACGCTCGCCCACGACCTGAGAAGCCTAGGTCGATTTCGATCTACCAAACCCATCTGCAAACCAGACGGAGGAGGAAGAAGAGAGAGAGAAAAAAAAAAAGGAAAAAAAAAAAGAAGAAGAAAAAGAGAAAAAAAAGAGTGTGACCCGGCCCAACAAAAAAAAAAAGAAGCAAAAAAACAAAAAAAAAAGAAGAGAGAAAAAAAAAGGCCCAAAGAAAAGAGCAGGCCTAGAGAAAAAGAAACAGATAACAAAGAAAAAAAAAACAAGAACAAGGCCCACTGCTGAAAAGAGAGAGGAAGCGGCCCAGTTTTTCTCAAGCCCAAAAACATCACTACACACGCCTGCATCAACACACGCGTGCGCTAGGATTGTTTTATTTTCTCCAAACCAAGTATGTTCTCTTTTATTTATTTAATTTCATACTATGGTATAATGATGGGATCTGGTTTTCTCGGGTCTGCGGCTCTGTGTCTCTTCGTCTCTATTTGAAGGAGAGCGTGTATCCACAAGGGCTTCGGTGGCTGAGAGTAAAAGGAAATGGAGCTGCCACGTGTAGGCAGCCAATTGGCTCAAGGCAAAGCATAATTAAGCCATTGCTTAATTAATGAACCAACACGTGCACAGCAAGCAGATTCCACTCTTCTCCTTTTCTTGTATATTTTTTTCATTTCTTTTCTTCTTTTTCTATTTCTTCATTTTCTCTCAATATTTATATATATATATATATATATATATATATATATATATATATATTCAAATCTTCTCCGCGATCTCAATATATTTTCACACCAACCATCCAGGAAGTAGTCGGGCTTCACTTCTCTCGCTGACATTGACCATGGTTGACCGGAGCCACTATTTTGTCTTTTTGTCGGAAAATCAATTTTGCTCAATTTTCCACCATTTTCTCTCGATTTCCGCAATTTCACTTATTTCCTACATAATAAATAAAATTGGATTAATTACATTATAATTGGCTTAAAGATTAGCTTATTTCTAGTGTTTTAGATACAATTACATGCATATAAATGCGTGTCATCATATAATTAATTGTTTATTATTAAACTTTTGAGCATGTTTAATTAGATAATATTGATTTTTTTTTAAGCATGCCTTGTTATTTATGTTTTATATAATTATATTTAAGCATGATTATATATATTTTATTATATATTATTTATGAAATTTTGAGCATGTTTTGTGAATTTTATTTACGTTTATTATTCCTAAGCATGTTTTTATTTTATGATATTTTTTATATTTTTACGCATGATATATTATGTGTAGCATATATTTTATTTTATATTTGTGAAATTTGAGCATGCCATGTAATTTATTTTTATATATGCTATGTTTAAATGTGCTATGGTTATTCCTTATTTAGCATGCTTCATATAAATTGCATCTTGCCATGATAATGAAAATTCATGCGCATTATAAACACATAATTACCGTGATAAAGTATTTTCACATAGCATCGAAAAAAATGTGACCATTACGAATCTTGGTATTGCAATCTAATTTATATTTTTGGAAAATAATTCACTTGGATGTCTTTATGGCTGCGTAATTTATATCTTCCCTCTTGTTTATGTAGATGGCTGATCCAACTCGACCTGCCTGAATTTGACATTTTAGACTCAGAAGGACTTGAGTACCATCGTTGGGTTTCCGATGTAGAAACTGCCTTTGTGGCACAAGACTACTCTGCCACCATTACCGACCCCAAAGACGATGTACCGTCTAATAAGGTGAAAGCAATTGCCTTAATGTTTCTGAAGCGACATATTGATCATAGCCTACGCTGGGAGTACCTTCAGTTGAAGACACTCAAAGAACTATGGGATGCCCTTAAGGGACGTTTTGGGAACATTCATGACACTTTGCTCCCAGAACTGGCCGTTCAGTAGAATGGAATCCGCTTGCTTGACTACAAAATTGTCAATGACTTCAACAAGGACATGTTGCGCTTAAAGGCACGTCTAAATTTCTGTGGAAAGGAACTCACAGAAGATTATATGATCTAGAAGCCTCTTTCCACTTTTCCCACTTCAGCACTTATACTAGCGAACCAGTATAGGCTGGAGTATGACAACATAAGAATCACAACCTTCAATGAGCTGATCAACCTACTGCAAGTGGCTAAGAGGCATAATGAGATTCTCTTGAACAACAATGTCAGGCCCACTGGGACAAAGAAAATTTCCGAGGCTAATTATGGAAAAATGAAAGGTGGAAAGAACCCCAATGCATAAGGGTTTGGACGTGCTGATCCCTACTCACGTGGCAACAATGCACCACTTGGCAAGGGATGTGGGGGTCATGGTATGGGCCGTGGAGGCCCTCCCAATGTATAGCGCAAAGATGGTGGTGCTGACCCTAGTGGACATGGAAACAAGGTGCAAAGGGCACCTAAGAACTCTTCAGTCAAACAGGATAGAGTTGGCAATGAACCATGCAATAGGTGTGGAGTCATTGGGCATTGGGCATTGGTACAAGAACTGCCAAGGAACCAACATAGTTGCAGCCACTTACAAGAGGTATAGGGAGTCTAAAGAACAAGAGGCTCACTATATGGAAGAAGAAAGTCATTGTCACGCCCCGAATTTTGAATAATTAAATTCAAATCCGAAACGCTAGAACAAACACAAGAAAACACATATAGAAAATTTTTCATTTAAACTAAGTAACAAACAAACTGAACTCACAATGTCAATACCGACTCGTTCTTTAGAATCACATATTACATTACAAATAGTTTACAAATCAAACTGAATATCAATTCAACGTGTAACCACTCTCACTAACTCACTACACAGCGGAAGACTACAAGTATAAGCGCCCTTCTACACCCACGTGACTGAAAGTCCACCTCAGCTTCGATAACGATCACCCGATATTCTAACCTGCACAATAACCCCTACACCATAGAATAGTGCACCGGGAATGTAAACAACAAACCCGGTAAGCTTTTCAGCCCGTATGAGTAAACTCAAATAAAGTGACTCACGTCACGCATGCTTATAATTTCTCAACTCGTGAGAAGAATTAAAGCAACAACATTTAATTTCACAAAACACAACCAAACATACAAAACCATCCTTCAATATCATGCTCAACAATTTCAACCCAACTAAAAACCCACATGCTCTGTCTCTCAATTCATTTTACGTCCTCACAATCTATTAGATCACTATTCCTTTGCCTCAACGGCACAACCAGGAAATCATACTCATTTCCCCCAACATAACGCGGTTGCCAAAATCATGCCATCCCAACTCATTTATCAATCACTACAGATCACAACCCACAACTGTACCCACAATAAGAATTTAGCAAAATCAATAATTCCTGCATAGAAACTTAGTTCATGAGATCACATGAAAACAAACAAAAGAAATCATATAAATCCCTGCATAGAGTTTAGTTCAGGAATTTACATTAAAACAAACAATACATAAAACAGTAATCCCTGCATATAACTTAGTTCAGGAGATTACAATAAAGCAAACAATACAAAATGCAGTAATCCCTGCATATAACTTAGTTCAGGAGATTACAATAAAACAAACAATTAGAAGGAAAAGGAAAATAAATGAAGAAGTCAAACAACTCACACTAGAGTCGATAATCACCCATCAACACCAAACTAAAGTCGATAGTCGATGTTCACCCATCGACTTTGACTAAAGTAGATGATCACCCATCAACTCCAAATAAATCATCTCACAACATGACTCGTTTTCAAAACTCGACATCCTTACCCCTTAAGGTAACATACATCACAAAAGTGATAAAAAATCATATTATCCCAACTCACCCATAATATGAAAATCAAGTCCCTCTTGAACAATAAAAGAAAGAACTCACACGACACTCTCAATTAAAAACATGTATTCAAAGGCTTCATGTAATTTTCAAAGGCTTCATGTAACCCTCGTGTTACTCCCCTGAAATACAAATAAAGACGTGTTTTCAAAGGCTTCATGTAACCCTCGTGTTACTCCCCTGAAATACAAATAAAGACGTATATTCAAAGGCTTCATGAAACCCTCGTGTTACTACCCTGAATATACAATGGCAGACAGACTAAAGCTCTAACTGAATCGTAGCCTGTCACCTCGGCCGAGGTTCAAACCTACGATAATGATTGCCTCTGTCACTACTTGTGACCCGGATCCATAGATCCGAAAACATTTAAAGTCCCACGTGACTCGAAACTTTAACGAACTCGACTACTCATTCAACACAATAAGCAACAGTTCAAAACGATATTCTGAATAAATCACAATTCACTTATATCACAAAATCATCTTTTATTTCCAAAACCATATATTTTCCTCAACATCACATTGCACAACAATAGTAAACTACACACTCGATCAATTCCACCAAGATATATATATTTCTGACATAAGTAAATGCTCGAAATAATAATCCAAATAAAGTCACCATTATTTCCTCACCCAATGCCACACCATTCAATACATATATTTCCACGTAAATATATATATACGTAGTCATTCACGCAGGAATGACCACTAATACCAACTATAGTTTTATATATTATTCCTCTCGAAAATCATTTTATATCAAAACATTGTTTTAACCTACCCATGAACCGTTGTCGATCAAGTTCATATATTTTAAAACAAATAATTTGTTTCGAAAATGATTTAACAATTAAACAAGTAATTCCGAGAAATAAATAAATCCGTTCGTAAATGAACCACGTGAGATTTACTCACCTCCAAATCCAGCTGCGTCTTCTCTTACAGCCGAGATAAAGTACAGAACACACTCCATCAATCACCTAAGTAAAATGCATCACAACTTAGTATACGGATCGAAAACGATTAAAGTTCAAACCCCCGTTGAACTAAAATCCCCAAAAGTAATGCCAATCGAGGCGAAACTTCATCCGAGACCACCCGAGGCCTCCGAAATACTTATACGATCAATATAAAAAAACTACAAGTCAATTGGACGGCCGAATCCTCACGGATCGAAAACAGATCGAACCGAAAACCCTAAAACTTGGAAAATTCATAACATGCTCATACGATTTCCAAAAATTACAAACTATATATCGAAATGCTCGTATCGACGAGTAGATCGTACTGAGGAGCAGAAACTGCCCCAGAGGTGGCCGGAAACCACCACCACAGTGGCGGCACCGCCACCAAACCAAAGTCAAAATTTGACAAAACTTTCAACATCAATGTTCTTCATATCAACTCCAATTAAAACATTCATAACTAGCACAAAGTCATAATCAAAACCATTTGGCCGGAATTTACCTCGCAAGTTCAGAAAACCGATGAACCCTAGAATCCCAATCTTCAAAATTCGACCTCCGCACTTTGAATCGTTGCAAGCCGTCTGGAGGGAAGCATCTACGTCCTATGGGCAAGAAAAGCCCTCAAAGAACTCGAGCTATAGTGGCCGGAGGAGGAAGAACCCACGGAGGCGATTTCAGGCGATTTCAACGTCGGCAGCTCCACTTCTCGACCTTGTACCGCCGTGTACGGTGCTTCCCACGACGAATAACCACCACAGACGTGTAGAGGGGACTGAGGAGAGCAGGATTCCCTTTGTAATCTCGCCGATTGGTGGCCGGACGGTGAAGAAATCGGCCGGCGAAGGGAAGAGGGCGAAACGGGGTCGGGACCGAAGAGAGAGAAAAAGTTTCCCAAAATGGAAACTTCAGATTTTTCTGATATTTTTCGGAAAAATCCCATATATACCAAAATGGAAAGTTTTTACAAAGGTCATAACTTCTTCATACGAACTCCGATTTCCGCGTTCCACATGCCCACGAACTCGTATCGACGCGCTCTACGACTTTCGTGAAGGAAGTTTTCGGAGAAACCCAACGTATAAAAAGTCAACCATTGCCACCCCCCTAAAGCCATATTCTTCGACTAAAAATTCGTCCGAAACACTTCCGCTCCATTCACGAGCCACAAAATCATACAACCGAACACTTTACTAATTCTCGGAAACCATTAGAAATTAATAACGAATTTCCGGGGTCTTACAGTCATGACCCAGATGTCAACCTCACTATTGCAGACTTCAATGGCAACAAGGAACTTGCTCCGTCAATGGATGCTTCAGACTTTGACTGATCTGCTTTATCTATTTATTTTTCAAAAATAGTTGTGAAGGCATAATGCCTCATTTTTAATTAGACTATTACTTGGTCTTAAAGTTTATTTCAATAATGGTTTGATGAATTAGATTTCTGAGCAAGACCTTGATTTGATTATCGTTGGCTTGTTTATAAATTTTGAATTTTATTCTGAAGCACTGAATTTATTCAAATTTATTTACTACACATATTTACATGGTTCGAAATAGCAATATAAAGATGTAAAGCAATACATCTAGAGAAAGAAAAAAATTATTTGAATGAAAAGATTATCATTCTACCTAAAATAGAAATACTCTAAAGAATATGAGATACATTTAAAGTCACCGACGCTCTATATGCACCAAGAGCTAATCGAACCTTGTTAAGTTTCAAAGATATTTGTGCTAACGATTATCATGTAGAAACACACTATGAGAATGGAACTGAATACCTTTATATTACCTCTAATGAATGTGGAAGGAAACGCATTTTAGAGAAACTTATGAGTCAATCTAGTGGACTATACCTCACTATGATTCGGATCATTGAATCCTATGCTGTCACCAACAATGAAATGTGGGACACTGACTCATACAAGCTTTGGCATGACCGCCGACGGCACCCCAGTCGTGACATGATGATCTGTATTTTAAAGAACTCACACGGACATACCTTCTTTCGAGTGAAAAATAAAATGGGACAAAAATCCGTCACACTGCAAGGTGTCGGTCCTAGTACTGCTCAAATGCAGCCATTGCCTTCTGAAGTACCAGAAGCACTACCACCCTCCCATTATGCCTCATTGACTATTTCAAAGGCACATCACTCGTTTTGCAAAGCCTGCTCTTTAGCAAACATAGAATCGAGACCTTCCTATGCTAAAGATACAAAGCAAAACATTCCATTCTTACAAAGGATACAAGGAGATATATGTTGACCTATCCATCCAGAATGCGGACCATTCAAGTACTTTATGGTTCTGGTGGATGCTTCGACACGATGGTCACATGTCGCTTTATTGTCCACAAGAAATGCTGCATTTGCAAAACTCCTAGCACAGATTATATGTTTAAGGGCTCACCACCCTGATCACCCTATCAAGTCTATAAGGCTTGATAACGCTAAAGAGTTTTCATCAAAAACATTTGATGATTATTGCATGTCTATTAGGATCGATGTAGAGCATTATGTACCCCATATGCATACATAAAATGGTCTCGCAGAAGCCACCATCAAAAGGCTACAGATGGTGGCTAGGGCATTGGTTATGAGCACTAACCTGCCTATATCTGTCTGGGGTTATGCAATATTGCACGCAGCTTTACTTATTCGTTTCAGACCCACTACTAGCCAACCATTTTCTGCGTACCAGTTGGTAACTGGATATGAGCCTGACATTTCACACTTACGCATATTTGGTTGCACAGTATATGTGCCTATTACGCCCCCACAGTGCACCAAAATTGTTCCTCAGAGACGATTAAGTATTTATGTTGGATACGAATCCCTAACAATTATCTGCTACTTGGAACCCTTGACATGTGATCTCTTTACCACTAGATTTGTAGATTGTGACTTTGATGAGACAATCTTCCCGTCGTTAGGGGGAGATAGGAAAAAGGATTTTCCAAGGGAACGACAGGAATTGTCATGGTTTGTCCCCACTCTGTCTCATTTTGATCCCCGCACTTCACAATGTGAAAGTGAAGTGAAAAGAATAATCGATCTTCAGAATGTAGCAGATTCGATATCTGATGCGTTTACTGATACCGCAAAAGTGACGAGATCACATATACCAGCTACAAATGTGCCTGCAAGGTTAGAAGTCCCCAACAAGGGGCACGGTGCCGCAGATAGAGGCACTGCAACCACACTTAGTGGAGGTGTGGTTGAGGCCGTGGCTCCCTAAAGGAAGAGGAGGAGGCCACTTGGTTCGATTGACACTCACCCAAGGAAGAAGAGGGCGAGTAAGGCACAAACCGATCCATTAATTATCAATGTAGAGAATCCCTCTCATGAGATTGTCTTTGATTATAGTTATGTCCATGAATCAATACTGGAGGACGCTCCGATGTTTGAAATGATTCCAGAGAACAAAGAAATCTCAATGGATTATGAGAGTGCGTATAAGTTGATAGAAAGAACTTCCATACACATTGATAATGTATTTGCATACACTGTTGCTCAAGAAATCATAGAGCACGATGATATCGAACCATGCTCTGTTGCAGAATGTCAACAAAGAGCAAATTGGCCTAAATGGAAAGAAGCAATCCAGGTAGAGCTAGATTCTCTAGCAAAGAGACAGGTATTTGGTCCGGTAGTGCTAACCCCACCATGATAGGACCCGCCCCGAACTTCACCCTGAAACCTTAGGAATAACTCTACCAAAAATTCGGGAGAGTCACTCCTAAAATGGACTACTCAAAAACCTGTAAAACACATTCACACTTCTAACAAATCAACCATAATCTCCTGGAGCCACCCTGCTCCCCAAAACCCAACAACTCCACAATTTACAACTAAAATCCAAACAATACAACATAACCCAAACTTTACAATATTTGTCCCACAGGTTATCAGAGTAATCTAAAGGAGAAAAAGAATTCATAATACAAGTAGGTTCAACGATTAACCTACAATATGAAAACAACTGCAGCAGATGCTATGCCTCGAATCCTACTATGTCGAACCAACTACTCTGGAAACTGGGCAAAAGAAACCAAAGGGCCCAGGGGGAAAGTACATAAAAACGTTAGCGTAAGTGGACAAAAATAAGTAATTGAAAAAAAAAAGGGACTTTATGCTTTCCCACATTTTTTCCTTTAAAAACTCGATGCATGCAACAATGGTAAAACATTTATCTTTAAAATCGAGAATCTTGTAAAGACAAGCCAGCCTCGCTGGTTAAGGGAAATCGGACTAGCCCCGCTAGTCAAAAATAGTATAATAAGTAGGGGAAGACGATAGCTATACGAGTGAGCCTCCCAGGCTCGGGTGATAGCCTCCCAGGCTAAATTACTCCCATATACTCCTGTATATACCCTTACGCCACTATGTGTGGCTATTAGGATACTGGGCTTCAGTATTACTGTCACAAAGATAGTAACCAACACCACAAAGGCGGACGGGCTTCCGTGATCCCATCACGTCGCCACAAAGGCGGACTCAATGTTAGCATGATAAAATCACCCCAAAGTATGGCACAAGAAAACATATTTGAAAATCCAGTAAATCCATAAATACATAAGGCTTCCCCCATCTCTCGCAAATGAATTTCCAACGACGTGTCTTACACGCCAAGATAATCTCAAGTTCAAAATAAATAGGCGAGAAATAATAATAAAACATAATCTCCGTAAACCGAAACAGAACCAATTCCAAAATCAACATCAAGGCATTCCCAATGCCAAAACCGAAAGTCGATAAATAAATAAGAAAATATAACTCCTTCGAAATCCCATTTTGAAAATCCTTTAAAAATCTCAAATCGACAAATAGAAATATAATTAAATAGTATAATTTCAGAAATCACCTCGGAAATAAATAATTCGTCAAATAATATTATAAATCATAACCAACTTCGGAAACAAATCATTATTGAAAGTAATTCCACGAGATAAAGCGAAATCAATCTCCGAAATTAAATCATATACTTGAAATGTAATATGATAAATAACTAGAGCATTACTTTAAGAAATAAATGCATGCATCATTATTTAAAAATAAAAGTCCACTCACAGTATACGGCTAACGTGGTATCCAAGCGTAAGGATCCTCGTCGAGTGATGAGTCAGTACCTCATCCTGTACACAATTATATTCCTTAAATAACAATTCGATAAATGAATACGATTCAAAACAGATCCAGAAAAACCCATGTAAACCAACATCTCCATTTCTTTCCGGATTCAAGCCAAACTTCACCATTAATATCCATCCATCGATTAAAGCATTCCATAGCGAAATAATGGAAATCCAAAGGTCGGATTCCCACAAATCAACAACCGAAACTCCCAAACTTCGGAAATTCACAATCAATGTCAAACTTCTCCCAATATTCACCAAAATCACATATTCAACCTCTAAAACAATTATAGAATTTAATTAGCTAAAAATCACAATTAAAAAAACTGCCCTACGCACCGCCGCCGCCTCCACCAGCTCCAATGGCCACCAAACTTTGGTAGCAGCACCTACTCAACAGACCCAACAACTTTCTCAACTGTGACAAAGTCAGAAAATGAGTAGAAGTACCTCAACAATTAAGGAGAAGTTTAAACCCGATTTGTGAATAGTGACCCCAAACTTCAAACCATCAATTCTTCCTCCACGCTTCAATTCTCGGCAAAAGCTTGGGGGAGGATGCTCTTCGTCTCAATGCACTCCTAACGGACCTGATTTCACCGCCGGAAGTGGCCGAAAAATGGAGAATTTTGTTAGGTCCATAATTACCTACTAATTATTCCCCTAATCTTGCACGTTTGCTTAACCTTTGTGTTTATTTATATTTATTTATTATGTTTTCCTTATCATGCTAGGAAATGATGGAGAAGCTTGAAAATGCACTAAAAAGTCAACTTTAGCACATTTTCCTACTCCGGCTAGGAGAAACAGTGCTAGGCAAGGAAGGAGCAGCAGAAGGCCGATCAAATGAACTTCAAATGAGTTGAAACTTTTCAGATCTATTCTATACATCCTAACGATCATTTATTATGAAGAGTACAAGAGCTAGTTCGGAGTGGAATGACTTCAAAAGATAGACACAAATTTCTGACTAAAAGACGAAAACTGCAAAACCGGACCTGTACGTATTCCGGCAGCATTTCCGGCCAAACCACGGCGAACTAAGCTCTGAAATTTTACCTGGATGATCTAAACTCATGGAGGAACATTTGGTATGAAAAAGTCAAAGCCAATTCGGAACCTTCGGTGAAGATTCAATTGAAGGAAGAAAGGAGAAGAAAATGCACAAACGGACAAAGAAATAGGTCAACGGTGGTCAACGCCGGATTCCGGACTTTTCCGGCTGAGTTGGCCGGCCAAGAACATGGGTGGAGGACAGGAAAGAGCTGATTAGGGTTAGAGACTTTAGGTGGGAAGACTTTAGGTCTAGGTTATTTTGAAATTCAAAAGTTGAAAGATGACAAGTGATCCAATTCTTACACCTTACACATTTGTCTCCTATTTATTACCTTGTTCCCCTACACTATGACCCTTCTACCCTTACTTTTTCTCCTCCACCAAAATATCTATGGGCTTTCTAGGTCATTTCTATGTAGAGTTAAAAACTTGATCCACATTTTGTGCTTACACATTTGTCAATCACATCTAGCCCTTCATTCCTTTTGATCTCTACCCTTGATTTGAATTGCCTTGGCCTTTAAATAGCCCATTTTCTCTCCCCAAAACCGTTCACCCTTTTACTCTCTCAATTTGCAACATCAAAATCTCTCTTTTCTCTAGTTCTAGCATAGTTTCTCTCTAGTTTTTCATAGCTAGTTCATAGTTCTTTGATTTTGTGTAAGAGAGAGGTGTGTAGCCACTTGGGTTTCACCAAAACTGAAGTTTCTACACACTTTGATCAATCACTTCTCTTGTTTCTCACACATTCAAGCCTTGTTCTTACTTTGTTCTTGAGATTTTGTGGATTTGTATAGTGATTTGGGTTCTAGAAACCGAAATCCCTATACTTTGAAGCTTTTCTCTTCTCATATAGCATCTAGGAGACAAGGGAGACATCTTGTTCTATTGGTTTGGCTCCAAATAGAGTCAAACCCGTGGGTATATCACTTGTTCTCCACTCTTTGCTCTATTTTATTTGTTATTTATGATGTTTATGGCTTGTAGTTGTGTAAATATGAGTTGTGAGTAATTGAATTTGGTAGCCCTAGCCAAACTTGTGCACAAAACAATGTAATCTTTATGTTATTTGATGTTTATGCATGTTTTGAATCTTTTGGCTACTATACTTTAATGTATCCTAAGAGTGTTCATAGATTTATCACCTAGAAGCATGCTTTAGGAAGTTAATGAATCGGAAACATGAACTTGATAAACTCTTGACTCCTTGAGCATGTGTAGCCAAATAGGTGGTGGCTTAGCTTATTCCTACGGGAAGAACTAAGTTGCTCGAATTTCTTACCTTTAAATTAAAGTATGATGTTGCGAGTTTAGATTCCGGAAGAATTTAGGTTCATGGCACCATAGGCCATTTATAATCCGGAAGATTTGAATGGTATAAAGGTTGTGTAATTTAGCTTTGCTTCGGAAGAGATCGTTAAAATTGCACGACTAGTTGGTTTCTTGGTAGCTTCATCAAAGCACTAAGGGGAAATTTATCAAAACATGTTGTTACATTAAATTTGGGTTATATTGTGTGCATGAGTAAGGCTAGGTGTGATGCCTAAGCCTCTATTTCTCTCTTATATCAAAATCTCTATTTTTATTTGCATACTTTATTTTTGTGTACTTTTAATTTGTTCCCATAAAAATTAAAATCAATCAAGCCGTTCATTACCATAATTGTTAATATCATCCTCATGATCTTTAGCTTCCAAAGGGCTAAGGTTGTGACTTTGTAAAAAGGTAGATTGCATATATATATTTTTTTTTCTAGGCTCTCTTGCGGTAATCTAGCTAGGGTGGAGTTTCCCCCAATCCCTTGGGTACGATACTCTATATTTTTCCTTACTAAAACTTGACCTTCTACACTTGGAAGTAAGGAACATCATACACAAATTTGCACACACTTTCATACTCAATGATGTCTCCAACAAGTTTTTGGCGCTGTTGCCGGGGATTGAGGTAAAACTCAATCCCTAGCTAATAGGTTGCCGTGGGACTAGAGAGTCCGTGTAGTTTATCTTTACTTTATTAGGTTTTGTGGTAGTTCTCTTATTTTCGAATTTGTTTAAGTACATTGGGTAAGTAAATCGTAAATTGTGGTAAGAAAGATTAAATTGAGCATGTCAAATTAAAAAAAAAAAAAAAAATAGTCTTGCCTATTTACTGTTTGCTTATTACTTATTGCAAGTTCACCTTTTAGTATGTTGAAATTTGTTGTTGAAAGTAAAAAGTTGTAATTGCGGTAAAATTGGACTAATTGGAGCATATTGTACTTGTGAAAGTTAGCCTTAATTACTTATTCTTTTTACTTAAAACTTGTACCAATTTCGCTTTTAGCTTGTAAGTTTAAAATTTCTTTGAATTTGTCAAGGTATTTTAATTTCACTTCTTTAAGGTTTGAATTTAATTAGAACTTATGGAGTAGGATTTTATCTTTGTATATACCGTCGAGTTTATTCACTCTTCACAAGTAGGCGCATCCGATTGAATTATTTCATGAGGAGTTACTAAAAAGTTGAGTGTTAGACAACACCCAAAGATGGATTCCTATTCCCCTTTTAAGTAAATTGGATCGGGATTTCACCATAGTAACGGATTGGTTCATCACTTTTCACCACTCGGCTCACCTTAAGAAGGCAATGTCTAGGTAAGAGGCTAGGGATTTATCCCGGGTGTTGTGCCGTGTACTAAGTGAGCCTCGCTCTACCAAAGCCGCACCTACTCTTACCTGGTCGTACTTTGATAAGTGTTACCGAAGGTTGAAGTGTCGAACTTTGCGCTTAAGTTTGGAACTACGCCAAGCGTTGCACTTAGATTGGAACTACGCCAAGCTCGTTACACCTAATTTGGAACTACGCCAAATTTGAAATCCTTCTTCCATTTGCTTTTCTACTTACAAGTTCTTGCTAAATTCTTATCCTCTTAGAAGTGCTATTAAAGTTCTATTGATAAAGGAAGGGAGGTTGAAAATAAACAAGTCTTTGAGCAAATTGCACATATTTGGGTAAAAAGCGTAAATAGTTAAGCAAGCTCTAACAATTGCAATTTGCAAAAGTTAGAACGATTTGTGCGATTACTCTTTTTAAGTGTGTTAATTTGTATAGTTTCTTGTATTCTTATTTACTAACGCTTTTGACTTGTGTGATTCATAGATGTATATGACTTTGTCCCCTCAATTTGGAAGTGGTTTACACACCGTTCTAGAGCCTAACGATCAAGAGACACCGCAAGGGAAATTACTTAAGCTCACGGGCCCTTCTTCATCTACTATCTATTCTAATCCGTTGGTTCAATCATCCGAGGAAGTTTCAAGTAGTTCAAGTGATAATTTGGAGAAAGGAAGTCCGGTTCTAGTTGTTAATAATCTAGCCACCTTAGATAGATTATTCAAGCTAGACCAAGAAGCAAGGGTTGCAAATCCAAGTCTTGGACCAAGAAAGTATCATATTGTGATGGCTGACGAAGAGGAAAGAGAGGAAAGGGGAGAGCAAAGGCCAATAAGGGATTGTGCCTTACCATCATTGTCCACACATTCAAGATGCATTGTCTTGCCACCGTGTGCCTCTTCATTTGAGATAAAGCCAAGCTTCTTGCAAACGCTTCCAACCTTTTATGGATTGCCAAACAATGATCCATATCACCATCTACTAGAGTTTGAGGAGGCTTGTGCAAACATTAAGCTCAATGGAATGACGGAGGATGCTTTGAAGCTTCGGTTGTTTCCATGTTCCTTGAAGGAGAAAGCAAAGATGTGGCTCAACAAGTTACCTTCTAATAGTATCCACTCTTGGGAAGAAATGCAAAGGAAGTTTATCACTAAGTACTTTCCACCCAGAAAAGCAAATGAAAGGAGGACCTCTTGATGACTTTTAGAGAAGATCAAGATGAGTTATTTCATGAAGCATGGGAGAGGTTCAAGGACCTTGAGCTTGGTTGCCCTAACCATGGTCAAAGTCAAGACATGTTGATGAGCCTTTTCTATCAAGGGTTGTCTTCGGAAACTAGAAGGAAGGTTGATAATGCAAGTGGCGGTGACTTCATCGATATGACCTCAAGAGAAGCACATCAAGTGTTGGAGAAACTAGCTGAAAGATCTCAATTATGGGACAATAACCCACAAGGTCGCAAGCCTTCTACCTCACATGTGTCTCTAAGGGAAGCGACTCAACCAAAAACCGGTGGCATGTATGAAATCAAGGCATCAAGCTTGGATGTACATCATGAGTTTAAGAGGTTGGAAGATAGTCTTAATAAGAAGTTTGATATACTTTTGAAGCAAGGCAAGCAAGGGGTCCGTGAGCAAGTCAATAAGGTTCAAGGGCCACAAGTATGCTTGATTTGTGAGGGGCTGAACCATGATACTCTCTCTTGTCCACATGGAGATTGTTTCCCGGAGATTATCGAAGAGTGAAAACAAATGGGGTACCAAAGGCCTAAGAATGATCCATACTCCAACACATATAATGTCGGGTGGAGAAACCACCCTAACTTTTCATGGGGTGGCAATCAAGGAGGCACACAAGGAGTAGGTTATGGAGGGGCTAGTGGAAGCCAAGGGTTTCAAGGCAATAAGGGTGTACTTGGTGGTGGTGGTTATCCTAGGCCACCTTATCAAGCGAGGCCTCACTTCCAAGCTCCTATTCCTCAAGTTCAAGCACCTATTCCTCCACCTCAAGGGGAAGCACCAAAGTCTAGCCTAGAGGAGATGCTTGCCAAAGTGCTAGCAAATCAAAATGAGATCATTCAAAGTGTTTGAAATGAGGTGGCATCCACTACCCAAGGTTTGCATAAGCTTGAAGCACAAGTGGGGCAATTGGCTAGTGAGATGAGAGAAAGGAAGAAAGGAGAGTTGCCTTCCATGACCGAGAAGAACCCACGAGTCAACCAAGCTAAGGCAATCACAACTTTGAGAAGTGGGAAGGCATATGACAACAAGGTTACTCTTAATGATGATGATGTGGAGATGGATGCCCTAAGGGAACCTTTGTTAACTCCTAAAGTTCCAAGAGTACCTCCCGGGTTTGATAAGAAGTCTAAGGGCATGAAGGATAATTTGGGGGATAATGGGGCGATTTTGGGGGATAGTGATGAATATTTGAAGAGCAAAGACAAGACCAAGACGGTGAATAATGATGTGGGAGTAAGTAGGTCTAAGCCAAGTGTTGAGGACGTGCAAGACGAGTGTCACTTCCTTTTCCACAAGCGGTGTATCAAGAGAAAGCCTTGAACAAAAAGGAGAAGAAGTTCATGGAGTGTTTTGATGTTTTCAAGAAGGTGGAGGTCAATATTCCTCTTCTTGATGCAATCAAGACTATTCCTACTTATGCCAAGTTTCTCAAAGATTTGTGCACACACAAGAGATACAAGAGCAAGTTGATGAAGGATGACAAAGTATGCTTGAATGAGAGAATTAGTGCCGTACTTCAAAGGAGGTTACCTCCTAAGCTCAAGGATCCAGGATCCTTTACTATTTCTTGCAAGATTGGTGAGAAGCCATTTGAGAAGGCACTTATGGATTTGGGGGCAAGTATAAATTTGATGCCTTATGGAATTTACAAGGAGCTTGGGTTAAGTGACATCAATCCTATCCAAATTTCTCTCCAACTAGCCGATAGAAGTGTGGTGTATCCGAGAGGAGTCGTGGAAGATGTGCTAGTGCAAGTGGACGAATTGGTCATACCGGCCGATTTCGTTATTCTTGACATGGAGGAAGTCTACCAAGATGATCTCCCCATCATCTTTGGTAGAGCTTTTATGGCCACGGCGGGGACAAAGATTGATGTCAAATTGGGCTTACTCACCATGACCGTGTATGACACCACTATTGGGTTCAAGATCTTTGATGAATTGAGGAAGCCCATGAGGTTGCAAAAAGTCTATTCTATTGAAGTAGGGGATAACATTGAAAACTTGGTGGAACACACTTTTCGTGAGACTTCATCGAGTGATGCCTTAGAAGCGGCATTAGCACACTTCGGGATGGATTTTTGGGAAGAAGGTACTATGGAAGCCACTGAGCACCTTGATTCTTATATTTCTATGGGTAGACCGACACTTGAGGATGGTTATTACACAAGGCATGAGGCTAATGAGGTTAATACCTCTAACACTCATCTTTCCATTGATTCCTCTCATCCGGTTGTAAGTTCAACCTCTATTGAGTTGAAGCTCCTTCCCTCACACTTGAAGTATGTATATATTGATGATGCATGCACTTTGCCTCTCATTATCTCTTCGAGTTTGTCACAAGAACAAGAGTCCCTGCTTCTTGATGTTCTTCGGAGGCATAAGGGTGCTTTTGGGTGGAAGATTAGTGACATCAAGGGTTTGAGCCCCACTCTTTGCATGCATCATATTTACATGGAAGATGAAGCAAGACCAAGGAGGGAACTTCAAAGAAGATTGAACCCCAATATGTTAGAAGTGGTGAAGAAGGAGATCATTAAGCTTCTTGATAATGGGGTTATCTATTCTATTTCCGATTCTAAATGGGTCTCTCCAATACAAGTGGTGCCTAAGAAAGGGGAATGACGGTGATAGAAAACGAGAAGGGTGAGATGGTTCCACAAAGAGTTGCAAACACTTTTAGGGTTTGCATCGATTACCGCAAGTTGAATGCGGCCACAAGAAAGGACCATTTCCCACTCCTTTTCATTGATCAAATGTTGGAAAGGCTTGCGGGACATGCATACTATTGTTTTCTCGATGGCTATAGCGGATATAATCAAGTCCCTATCGCCCCCGAGGACCAAGAGAAGACGACTTTTACTTGTCCGTATGACACTTTTGCTTACCGAAGAATCCCATTTGGGTTATGCAATGCACCTGCCACATTCCAAAGGTGTATGATGGCGATCTTTAGTGACATGGTGGAGCGGTTTCTTGAAGTATTCATGGATGATTTCTCGGTCTTTGGTGACTCTTTTGATGCTTGCCTACACCATCTTTCTCTAGTGCTTCAAAGATGCGAAGAGACAAACCTTGTGCTCAATTGGGAGAAGTGTCATTTCATGGTTCAAGAAGGTATTGTACTCGGTCATGTGATTTCTTCTAGAGGGATTGAAGTGGACAAAGCCAAAGTTGAGATTATTGAGAAATTGCCTTCACCTACATGTGTCAAAGCCTTGAGAAGCTTCCTAGGCCATGCCGGTTTCTATAGGAGGTTCATCAAAGACTTCTCCAAGATAAGTAAGCCTCTATGTGACCTTCTTTCTAAGGATGCTTCTTTCCTATTTGATGATGCTTGCCTTATTGCCTTCGAGAAGATCAAAGAGTTGCTCACTAATGCACCTATCATTTGTGTATCGGATTGGTCACTTCCATTTGAGCTTATGTGTGATGCTAGTGATTTTGCTTTGGGCGCTGTTTTGGGTCAATGAAGAGACAAGCTTCTTCATGCCATTTATTATGCAAGCCGCACTCTTAATGATGCTCAAGTGAACTATACTACTACCGAGAAGGAGTTGTTGGCTATTGTGTTTGCGTTGGAGAAATTTAGGAGCTACTTACTCGGTTCTAAAGTGATCGTGCACACGGACCATAGTGCTTTGAAATACTTGTTATCCAAGAATGATGCAAAGCCTCCGCTTATAAGGTGGATTCTACTTCTTCAAGAGTTTGACTTGGAAATTGTGGACAAGCCCGGCAAGGTGAATTTGGTTGCGGATCATCTCTCTAGACTTACTTGTGGAAGCGGCAATGAGGTACCTTTAGTTGATTCTTTTTCGGATGAGAAACTACTTTCTATTCAAGCAAAAGAGCTTCCTTGGTATGCACCTATTGTGAATTATATAGCTAGTGGTGGCAAGTCAATTCCTCGGAACTTTGATTTTCATGCAAGAAAGAGACTACAAAAGGAAGCAAGACACTACTATTGGGAAGATCCTTACCTTTTCAAGCAATGTAAAGACCAACTTGTGAGGAGATGCATTCCAGAAGATGAAGTTCAAAGTGTTCTTTCTTTTTGCCATAGTCATGCATGTGGTGGCCATCATGGAGGGAAAAGGATGGCACAAAAGGTGCTCACTTGTAGATTTTGGTGGCCTTCCCTATTTAAAGATGCTCATGAGTATGTGTCTTTGTGTGATCGATGTCAACGAGTTGGGAATCTCTCATCAAGGGACCAAATGCCTTTGAACGTAACAATATCTTTGAAGTTGAGTTGTTTGATGTTTGGGGCATTGACTTCATGGGTCCATTTCCTAGCTCCAATGGCAACTCATACATTCTAGTGGCGGTGGATTATGTTAGCAAGTGGGTGGAGGCCGAAGCCACAAGAACTAACGATCACAAGGTGGTGTTAAAGTTCCTTAAAGAGCACATCTTCACAAGATTTGGCACACCTAGAGCTATCATTAGCGATGGAGGCACTCATTTTGTGAACAAACCATTTGCGGCACTATTGAAGAAGTATGGGGTGAAGCACAAAATATCCACTCCTTACCACCCTCAAACAAGCAGTCAAGTCGAGATCTCTAACTGCGAGATAAAGGGCATTCTAGAGAAAGTAGTGTCCACAACAAGGAAGGATTGGGCTAACAAATTGGATGATACCTTGTGGGCCTATCGGACCGCTTTCAAGACTCCCATTGGTATGTCTCCTTACCGTCTTGTTTATGGGAAAGCATGTCATTTACCGGTTGAATTAGAGCACAAGGCATATTGGGCTATCAAGTTTTTGAATTTTGAGATGAATAAGTGTGCTGAGAAGAGAAAGCTTGATCTTTGTGAGCTAGATGAGATTAGAATGGAGGCTTATGAGAATGAAAAGTTGTACAAAGAAAGAACAAAAGTCTTCCATGACCAAAAACTCAAGACCAAGCACTTGGAAGTGGGTCAATTAGTTCTTCTCTACAACTCAAGATTGAAATGGTTTCTGGGCAAGCTAAGATCAAGATGGATTGGACCATTTGAGCTTATTGAAGTATTCCCACATGGAGCGGTGACTTTGAAGAACTTGAGGAATGGTAATACCTTTAAGGTGAATGGGCATCGAGTCAAGCCCTACTTGCGAAGTGCACCTAAGGATACTCATGAGGAGGTGAAGTTCTTTGCGGATCCTCCATCCATTTGAGGAAGCACTATGGACCTTGTTAATGTCCTTAAACTTAAACCCGGATTGGCGGACTCCAAAATGAAGACAAAATAAACTAAGATGAAGCTTGAGAGTTTGGAAGGGTGAAGTGGCCGAGAACATGGTTAGTGTGCTCAAGTCTAAATGTGAGGCTCCAAGTTCCTTTGGTTCTATATGCATGGAGCTTAATGGATGGCAAGTGCCTAACTTGGCCTTGTTTGGTTATCACCTATTTGCATTATGGAGCTAAAATGGGGATCTTCAAAGAGTTTGCACTTTCTAATCTCTCACTTTTATCTTTCCTAAGCATGATTAGTTGTGTTTGTGTGTTTTTATGTTAATAAATTTGTGGCTTCAAGAGGTTTGGATAGATATTTCACCCTTGGTCAAAGGATAAGACATAAAAGATTTAGCTTTTATTGAAATGATTATCCAAAGTTCAAGTGTGAGGTGGCTACCCTTATTCTCTTGCCATGTAATTAATTTAATTGTTTTGATGATAGTCTTGGCCTTTGATGATGCATGCTCCCCAAAATGTTGATAGGATCTTAATAGCTTCATTATACATTAAGGACTATATGATGTTTTAAGTGTGAGGTGCTTGTTTGGCCATTGTCAATTGTTAACAAATTGTGTCGACTATCATTAGAAAGTTTTATTTGGTCTTAAGCTTCACACGAGTTTCACAATTGTTCATAACGGCACACTGAGGACAATGTGTGATTTAAGTGTGAGGTGTAAGGCTAAGTAATTTCATTCCTAATCCTTTGTTTTCTTTTCATTTTCTTATTGAAAAATCCATAAAAATTGAAATTTTTTGAAAAATACAAAAAGATTTTGGCTTGCTTGCGTGGTTTAATTCCTAAACCAAAATAACCCCCGAGGATGAGACCGAACTTATGTCTAATTGGATTGATTGATTTTGACCATGTTTAGCGATTGAAGATCAATGCTTATTTAACAAATGGACTTGGCGTTTTGTGCTCACATGCATTCACACTCATATTGCCTATGTCATTTTAGATGCATTCATGTGGGAAAGATGAGGACTAAATTTGTTGAAACTATCTATGCCTAATTATGTGAGCTTTTGAGCCTAAAAGAGTGCATACATAGTCAAAATGCACTAATTCTTTCATTGTGATCCAAATCTTTTGAGACTTTGTATCAAGCATGAGTTGTTATTGGGGAAGACCAAGGCATTAGGAATCCACCATGGCCAAATAGCTTTTGTCCTTAATGTTAAAAATCCATTAGTTAGCCAATTTGAGCCTTTGTAAATACGTGTTAGCCTTTTCATTTCTTTACCACCACAAATGTCTACCGTTTAAAAACTTAAACACTTTTCTGACCTTTCTAAGACAAGTGGTAAGCAATGTGAGTCCTATTATTAGTTTGGTGCTTGTAAATGGGTCGAAAGATATTACAAAAGAATAAGTGTGAGGTGAGGTAGAATATTTGTTTGTGTGAGCTACGGGTTGTAGCCAAAAAAAAAAAAAAAAAAAAGTGTTATGCAAAAATAGTGTGAGTAAAAAAAAAAAAATACAAAAAGAGTGTCGGTTGTACAAAAAGGGGAATAATAGTTTTTTGTAGTCCTTTAGTTTTTGGGTTTGTGGAAAAGAAAAGGAGGTTTAACAAAGCACTTAGAGCCAAGAGAAAAAGGTACTCAACAAGAGAATTGCTTACTAGGAGGCTTAGAATTTGTACTTACCTTTCTCTTCATTTCTTTAACCCCTCACCTAAGCCCCATTACAACCTAAATAAAAGACCTTGTGATCCAAGAGAACTCATGCAATGATCATGTGAAGAAAAGATGGAAGAGCAAGCCTATGGAAACCATGTCAATTGAATTGTTTTTGAGTGCAAACACTAACCATTAAACACTTGAGTGAAAATGAGTGATATCCATGTGAGTTTGATGGTTAGACAAATGCGGCTCAAGTTAATCTCATGTGAATCATTTATGGTGGCACACATGGCATATGCATTCAATATAATATGTTGAGCACGACTTTCCAAATCCAATTATTAGCTTTGCATTTTGAAAATTTGGTTTCTAAACATGCTCAATTGAAAGTCAAATCACTAAGTCATGGTTCTTTGAGGGAAAATGGTTAAACACATCAAGGATGCAAGTGAGACTTTTAGTTTGTTCATGCTAGTTTAATTTAAGTTTTTGCTTGAGGACAAGCAAAGTGTAAGTGTGAGGTATTTTGTTAGGTCCATAATTACCTACTAATTATTCCCCTAATCTTGCACGTTTGCTTAACCTTTGTGTTTATTTATATTTATTTATTATGTTTTCCTTATCATGCTAGGAAATGATGGAGAAACTTGGAAATGCACTAAAAAGTCAACTTTAGCACATTTTTCTACTCCGGCTAGGAGAAACCGAGCTAGGCAAGGAAGGAGCAGCGGCAAGCCGACCAAAGGAACTTCAAATGAGTTGAAACTTTCCAGATCTATTCTATACATTCTAAAGATCATTTATTATGAAGAGTGCAAGAGCTAGTTCGGAGTGGAAGGGCTTCAAAAGATAGACACAAATTTCTGACTAAAAGACGAAAACTGCAAAACCGGACCTGTACGTATTCCGGCAGCATTTCCGGCCAAACCACGGCGAACAAAGCTCTGAAATTTTACCTGGATGATCTAAACTCATGGAGAAACATTTGGTATGAAGAAGTCAAAGGCCAATTCGGAACCTTCGGTGGAGATTCAATTGAAGGAAGAAAGGAGAAGAAAATGCACAAACGGACAAAGAAATAGGTCAACGGTGGTCAACGCCGGATTCCGGACTTTTCTGGCTGAGTTGGCCGGCCAAGAACATAGGTGGAGGACAGGAAAGAGCTGATTAGGGTTAGAGACTTTAGGTGGAAAGACTTTAGGTCTAGGTTATTTTGAAATTCAAAAGTTGAAAGATGACAAGTGATCCAATTCTTACACCTTACACATTTGTCTCCTATTTATTACCTTGTTCCCCTACACTATGACCCTTCTACCCTTACTTTTTCTCCTCCACCAAAATATCTATGGGCTTTCTAGGTCATTTCTATGTAGAGTTAAAAACTTGATCCACATTTTGTGCTTACACATTTGTCAATCACATCTAGCCCTTCATTCCTTTTGATCTCTACCCTTGATTTGAATTGCCTTGGCCTTTAAATAGCCCATTTTCTCTCCCCAAAACCGTTCACCCTTTTACTCTCTCAATTTGCAACATCAAAATCTCTCTTTTCTCTAGTTCTAGCATAGTTTCTCTCTAGTTTTTCATAGCTAGTTCATAGTTCTTTGATTTTGTGTAAGAGAGAGGTGTGTAGCCACTTGGGTTTCACCAAAACTGAAGTTTCTACACACTTTGATCAATCACTTCTCTTGTTTCTCACACATTCAAGCCTTGTTCTTACTTTGTTCTTGAGATTTTGTGGATTTGTATAGTGATTTGGGTTCTAGAAACCGAAATCCCTATACTTTGAAGCTTTTCTCTTCTCATATAGCATCTAGGAGACAAGGGAGACATCTTGTTCTATTGGTTTGGCTCCAAATAGAGTCAAACCCGTGG
Source organism: Rosa rugosa (assembly GCF_958449725.1). NCBI lineage: Eukaryota > Viridiplantae > Streptophyta > Magnoliopsida > Rosales > Rosaceae > Rosa > Rosa rugosa. Next base: position 13,956,878 of record NC_084825.1, read on the forward strand.
GTATATCACTTGTTCTCCACTCTTTGCTCTATTTTATTTGTTATTTATGATGTTTATGGCTTGTAGTTGTGTAAATATGAGTTGTGAGTAATTGAATTTGGGGCTAGGGCTAAGCCCTAGCCAAACTTGTGCACAAAACAATGTAATCTTTATGTTATTTGATGTTTATGCATGTTTTGAATCTTTTGGCTACTATACTTTAATGTATCCTAAGAATGTTCATAGATTTATCACCTAGAAGCATGCTTTAGGAAGTTAATGAATCGGAAACATGAATTGATAAACTCTTGACTCCTTGAGCATGTGTAGCCAAATAGGTGGTGGCTTAGCTTATTCCTACGGGAAGAACTAAGTTGCTCGAAATTCTTACCTTTAAATTAAAGCATGATGTTGTGAGTTTAGATTCCGGAAGAATTTAGGTTCATGGCACCATAGGCCATTTATAATCCGGAAGATTTGAATGGTATAAAGGTTGTGTAATTTAGCTTTGCTTCGGAAGAGATCGTTAAAATTGCATGACTAGTTGGTTTCTTGGTAGCTTCATCAAAGCACTAAGGGGAAATTTATCAAAACATGTTGTTACATTAAATTTGGGTTATATTGTGTGCATGAGTAAGGCTAGGTGTGATGCCTAAGCCTCTATTTCTCTCTTATATCAAATTTGACCGGAGACCAACCTGCTACAGTAACGATTTTGGCCAAAATTGATGGTTTTCTGGCCAAATCGTCATTACCCACGGCCACAGCCGTGTAGAGGAGGAGGAGGCGGTCCTAGCCCACCCAGTTTTGCGTCGATTGGTCGCCAAATGGAGAAGAAATCCAAGAAAGAAAAACGGAGGCTGACGCGGAGGAGCGGAAGAAAGAGAGAGAAAGCACAAGGGAGAGGAGAGAGAAGGAGGAAGAAAAGTTACCCAGCCCAACAGTAAAAATTCAAATATATAGTACTTACCATGAACAGTAACTTTCGTAATTTCACTTATAACTTCTGCATACGAACTCCGATTTTTACGTATCACATATGCACGTGCTTGGTTTAACATCCTCTACAACTTTCATGAAGGAAATTTTCTCAAATTTTGACCCGAACAAAAAGTCAACTTTTAGGGCCACTAAAAGTATCGAAACAAAGTTAAAAGTGAGAGTAGTTGTCGTTTACCGTCCAAATGACTAGTAAACAGGTAAATTGAGATACGAGACATTACACACCAAGTGTAAAGCCTATACGACATAAATGGGTCTTTGTCAAAAAGCGTAATGAGAAGAATGAAGTCCTGAGGTACAAGGCTCGCCTTGTGGCGCAAGGTTTCTCACAACACCCTGGAATTGACTACGAGGAGACATACTCTCCCGTAATGGACATTATAACGTTCCGCTACTTAGTTAGCTTGGTAGTTTCTGAAGGACTGGAAATGTAGCTTATGGATGTGGTTACTGCATATCTCTATGAGGATCTTGATTCATATATATAAATATATGGATTAATTTCAGTTTACCCCCTGAGGTTTGGGGGTGTCATCATTTCACCCCCAAACTCTCAATTTCACTTTTTTACCCCCTGAACTTTCCAATTTTTGTCTTCCGTGTCCAATTTCTCTGATTCCGTCCAAATTGGACGTTAAGTCTGACTATTTGACCCACTTTGAGGTTAAAATGGTCATTTCAAGGCAAAAAAAAAAAACTCAAAACAAAAACTAAAAAAACCTTTTTCCTTCACTTTCGGTTTCTCTTTCATCTCTCTCTCTCTCTCTCTCTCTCTCCAAATCTATCTCTCTCTTTCTCGACACCTCCCTCACGCGCCTCGCTGCCGCCAACTCCTCCAACCCCTCCCCTTCCTTCGAGTCCACCTCCACCTTCCTCTCCTGCTTCCCCATCTCCAAGTCCTCCGTCAACTCCCAAGTGGACTCACCGATCCCACTCACCTCAAACCCTTCCTCGACCAAATCTCCGCCTCTATCTCCTACCTCGACAAGCTAGTCGCCGAGAACTCCTACTCCCCTCTTACAAAGTCCGATCGTCGCTGAAAACGGACGACCCACAGAAGCTGAAGAAGATAGCGACGGCGGCTTACGACTACAAGAACGACCCGAGATGGGTCGACTACTGGGCCAACATCCTCATCCCTCCTCACATGGCCTCCAGCCCCGACGCCGACGAGCTGGATGAGTTGGAGTGCCAAGTCACCGAAATGGCGGTGAAGATTCAAGAGTACCTAGCCATTGTATCGGAGCAGCTCAAAAACACGATGCCTTCCATTATAGAAGCTCAGAGACCCGTTTCGGCTGATAGGTCGGAGCCTGGGACGTCCGGGGATACGAATTCGGGTAAAGGTCTTTGCTTTTTGGGTTGTTGAGTTATGAGCACTGTGGGTTCTTAGATCTTTGTTGTTTCGTACATTTCTGTGAGAGAGTTTGGATTTGGAATTGGAAATTTGGGTTTTGTTATTGATATGTGTATTTGGGGGTTTAGAAATTTCAGAATTGGAATCGGGTGTCTTTGTTTGTGTGTATTGTGTTATGAAAGTGAAGGAAATTATTTTTGGTTAGTTATTAAGTGAGGAAAATTGTGGGCGGATGAGGTTCTTGGCCGCGGAGGAGGAAGAATGAGGGGGGAGAGAGAGAGAGAGGGATTGGTGAAGAGAGAGAAACCCCCGAACGTGAAAGAGAGAGGGTTTTTTGTTTTGGTTTTTTTTTTGGCTTAAAATGACCATTTTACCCTCAAAGTGGGCCCCATTATCGGACTTAATGTCCAATTTGGACAGAAAATGAGACATTGGGCACGGAAGACAAAAATTGGAAAGTTCAGGGGGTAAAAAAGTGAAATTGAGAGTTTGGGGGGGGGGTGAAATGATGACACCCCCAAACCTCAAAGAGGTAAACTGAAATTAATCATATAAGTGCCTGATGGCCTAACATTACCCAAGTCAAGTAACTCTAAACCACGGAGTGCATTTGCAATTAGGTTGAAACGCTCACTTTACGGATTGAAACAATCCGAGCGGATGTGGTATACCCGTTTAAGTGACTACTTGATTAGGAAGGGATATAAGAACAATGAATTGTGCCCCTGGGTATCCATAAAGAAAACAAGTTCCGGATTTGCAATTGTAATTGTATATGTTGATGATATGAACATAATAGGTACTCTTGATGAAATAAGAGAAACCGCAAGGTACTTGAAATCCGAATTTGAGATGAAAGATCTTGGGAAAACTCGATTCTGGTTAGGCCTTGAACTAGAACACCAAGTTTGTGGAATACTAATCCACCAGTATGCGTATGTCCAAAAGTCAAGCGATTTAACATAGACAAAGCGCATCCTGCTAGCACTTCCATGATCGGTCGAAGTTTGGATGCAAGGAAAGATCCATTTCGTCTAAAGGAAGATGACGAAGAGGTGTTGGGAGCTGAAATTCCCTATCTAAGTGCAATAGACGCATTATTGTACTTAACCCAATGTACTCGACCAGACGTTGCATTCTCAGTGAACTTGTTAGCTAGATTTAGCTCAGCGCCAACGCAGTGTCACTGAAATGGTATCAAGAACATTTTCCGATACCTAAAAGGAACCATTGACTTGAGACTATTCTTTCCCTATAGAGAGACAAGAGGGACCGCAGATGGAACTGCAATCCCTAAAGGAAATGTTGATGGCAAAAGCGCCACTCATTACACCAAAAAACCAAATGACATTTTGGTTAGTTTTTCTGATGCTAGTTACCTCTTTGACCCACATAAAGGACGTCGTTCTCAAATTGGCTATGTATTTACCATTGGGAACACGGCGATATCTTGGAGATCAACCAAGCAAACCCTTGTGGCTACCTCCTCGAACCACTCAGAGATTATTGCTCTACATGAGGCGGTTCGTGAGTGTATATGGTTAAGAGCTATCATTACACATATTCGAGAGACTAGTAGTTTGAGTTCTACCACTGAAGAACCTACTTGCATTTATGAAGATAATGCAGCTTGCATCGAACAGATGAAGCTAGGTTATATCAAGGGTGATAACACAAAACACATATCGCCAAAGTTTTTCTACAATCAGCAACAACAGGCCCTTCTCAAGATTTAAGTGAATCAAGTAAGGTCTGAGGAGAATGAGGCAGATTTGTTCACCAAATCATTGCCTAATGCCACATTTGAGAAACATGTGAAAACCATAGGAATGCAAAGACTTTCCAAGCTCCCTTGATTAATGTAAGGATTAGGGGGAGGTGTAGACGTCAGGGAGAGTCTAACACACGCATGTCATTCTCAAATGTAAAAGGTGCATTGTGCTCCTTTCCTTCGACCAAGATGTACTTTTTGTCCCACAGGGTTTTTATTGTTACTTGGCAAGGTTTTTAGTGAGCCAACAACTCATGCACCATTTTGTCTTTGACTTGGCACAAGGGGGAGTGTTAAAGGAAAAACACATTATGTGTCTTCATCAAAGAAACAGACGAAGAGGGAATCAAGGAATTGAAATCACATCACAATTAATTAGTATTTACTATCATTATTGTAATTGATGTTAATCGATATTTCCATTGTAATTCTATCCCTATATAAAGTGGCTATGAAATGAAATGAGTAGACCAATTCCAATTCTCAATTTACTTTTACAATATATATATATATATATATATATATATATATATATATATATATATATATATATATATATATAAATACATTCATATTATCAATTTACAAAACATTTATAATTACGTATAAATATAGTCATGTAGATGAAGACATTAATTTAGGGGCTAAATACTGGTTATTACCCAGTGGTTTGAGTCCAAAATCAATTCATTCCCTGAATTTCCAAATTCATCAAAAACACACTTGCACTATTAATTCCTGTCTAATAGGTCATTCCGTCAATCGACCGTGAAATAGTGATGTTAACTCGTTGATGTGGCAGGCCAACTTAACTATGATGGAGCCCACATGGAAGGAAAAATTCTCAAATTAACCATGGTTCTCTTCTAAGTTCTAACCCAAATTTCATCCAAAATTAGGGGCCCACATGTGGCAACCTATTACTTAATCATGTGACAACCTACTACTTAATACTCATTCATATTATATATTACAATTCTATTATATAAGTACATTTTTAGAGAGATTATATTACAAATAGATTTATTATAAGTTAGTTTAGTCTATGTAAAGGTTTCATTCGAAAATATAATTTTATAAATGCAATTAATGTGTTCTTGTTTAAGGACATATGATTATGTGTTTGGCCCAAACTCTAGTGACTTCTCCAAGTTGTAATAGGGGGTTAGTCTCAGATATCTTCATAGATATCCTAATCACTGTACGATTATGTTTCCAAGATGGGTTAGTCTCAGAAGATGGAATCCATGCCTGTGATTACTGAAGGTAAGCCTTGATCTTTTGTGATTGTTGTCGAGTTAATGTGCATGTGATTGTGAGCATGAATATATGGTTTTACAAGATCCACTTGTTGATTCTGAAATTTTCATAAACCCAAAATAAAAAAGTGGTTCGATGCAAAAGTGAGAATCCAATAGCTTTCAAGTTGGTTAGCTTGATTATCTCCAAAGCATGATAATGTATAGGTTTGTTGTGACCAAAGAAAGAAGAGTTCTAGTTGTCTTCAAATGCATAACAGAAACTCTATCTTCAAAATAAATAAATAAAAAAGAAGAAGAAGAAAGCAACAGAACAAATCATGCATGCATCACGTGGATTGGTACTCAATGCATCACAATTCAAATTTAGAATCTTGGATAATCTTCCCATCTTGCAAATTCAAGACCGAGTCAATGTTGATATCTATACAAAGTCTGAATGACCAAAAGATATCAGAAACTTTCAACGTGGAAGATAGAAGGTGGTTGCTGCTATAATCGTTTCAATTCAAATTGACAAAGGTTATCATAACCTCAATTTGAATTTGATGGCTATCTTAATCAAGTTTATCCAGTTGCCTATAAAAAGGCACGTCTTCTGCAGCAAACGGGGGAAGAAAAAAAGGGGCAGCAAGAAAGACTGGAGGCAGAGAAAAATAGGCGAAAGCTCTGCAGCATTGAGGCACCCAAGAAAGAGGAGAGCAGAAAAGAGAGAGTTCACTCACGACCGGAGTCCTACAGCATTCCATCCTTAAAGCTTTCCAAGAGAAACCACGAACGGAGGACCACGTTTCAGTAGAAGAAGCTCCATAAGTTACAGGTATATAATGATTATCACCTGAAATTACTGAACTCTTCCTTTCATGGTGCAGACATTGTCAAGTGCCAAGATCCATGAAGCAAGGCCAAAAATCTCTCTGGAGTGTCTATGATGCTTCCATCCTCATAATCTCCTGCTGGTGACCAAGGCGATTACCACATCGGCAATCACGGAGAAGTCAAGCTGCTGCCCACAATAGTCTCTCTGGCACGCATCAAAACCACAACACCATTCCCATGAGGTGCTCTCCTGGTGAAGGACCGCTACGTCAACAAATGGTGATGCTCTCCTAGTGAAGGACTGCTGGTTCAACAAATGATGGTGCTCTCCTGGCAAATAAATGCAGCGTCTCTTGTACCTGTGTCACCATGGAGCTATGGAGGTCCCCGAAGCGGTCGCAATCTCGTTTATGATACATGTGTATCAACGGGTGTATGACCAATCCGGTGGAATTTTCCAAGCCTTGTTGATTACCAACAAGGGCTTTGCAGCAGCAAACAGAGTGTCAACAGAGCTTTAACGAAGACCAGCTCCATCAAACCTGTTCTGCACTCGCACCTGTACCACATACAGAGGCTCTGTCAAATGAACACAAACTGATGACGGGGAAAAGAAGACACAATTGTTTCTGGTGCAAGTAGCTACTGCTGCTGATGAAACACGCACCTCCTCTTTCAAATGTGCCATGCCCTGTTCATGAGTCATGACCATTGTCCATGAGGCAAATAAGAAGAGAAACGACCCCTTCCAGAAGCCTTGACCGAAACCTGCAACAAATCCGCAAGGAATGTCAAACAGGAAGGACCCATCTCTTTCATCCTCACTGACAGCCAAAAAACAAGAATAAAAAAGGCTTCCCTGTCAAACTACCATAACAAAAAAATGTGAGCAGAGAGTCCTTGAAAATTTGGCTCTGTTGCTCTTGAAGTCAAAACGAGCTCGGTGGGTTTTCTCTCAAAGTGAAAGTCAAAGAAGAAAGGGGAAACTGATGACTAAAGAGCTACATGTTTGTCTTTTTCAACAGACCAAGACAAAACCAAAACATTAAAAAAAAAAAAAAAAAAAAAAAAAAAAAAAAAAAAGCATAATAAGAAGATAAGAATGAAGTTTGGCGGTGGCCTTCCAAAACAAAGAGAAAGGCTTATTTAAACATGTCTTCTTGTTATGCAAAGTGTGCTGGAACATGATGGCACCACTATGAAGTAAAGACAAAAGAAGCAGACCTAATTAAATTAAGCAACTTTTGTTTCTTTGCAAATAAAAGAACAATATTTCAAAGCTCAGTGCGTAAGCTCCAAATTGAAGACAATACTGGGGTTCCAAGCAATGATTAACAGGAGGCCAAGTGGTCTTCTATCTGATAGACCTACGGTCAAACTGGAGCGAAAAGTCTCGATGAATCAAGTCTCAAAGCAAAAGACATGTTAAAGCCTGCAATAAAGCTAGCATGCATGAAGCTACAAAGAAGGATAATTGACTTTGCCACTAACGCAACACCTGTTCGATAAAATGCGGCAGCCAAATTGAACAACTAAGGTGAAGAAACAAGCTCCTAATAAGTGGCGGATACTCTCTTGAAATCACTCTGAAGCAAAATAGAAATATTGTCGAAATCAGGGTCTTCGAATTATGAAGACAAAAGCATACAATCATTAATTTCAGAAGAAAGCATACAAGAGTTTCTGAAATTCTCAAAATGTCGAGTCATTGGGCCTCCTACGAAAGAAACGAAAGCAAGCCCAGTCTACAGAGGTTCACTTCAAATCTTGAGCTCCGAATCAAAAAAATGATCAGCAATGACTAGATCTGAAGCTCAACTCTTCGCAATGGGTGACCAAATCACTTATTTACTTGGGCCCGTTATGAAGCTCGGCATGTTCGGGTGCCCAATTCAAATCAGTGGACACTCTACTAAAATCAAGTGTTCACCGAAACATGTTTTCTCGACGAGTTCAAAATACGTACCCGTTGAGTAAAAATTGGTACAAAACCAAAAATCCCAAATATGATGAACTACAATGGTTTGATCCCTTCACAGGGTATGTAGGCAGTCTAACAACCTATTAGATGCAACCACAACTCCAAGCAGAATCCCTGACTCCACCAGTCAAATTCAACTAGTCTCAAATGAATCACTGACTTCAGTCAAATTCTCCCAACACCACAAAAATCAAATCTATTCCAAATCACACAAATAAAGTCCAAACCAAATTCAAGGGCTTTAAACCCTTCCCCAAACACAAGTTCAAAATAAATGGGTCATCTACCCATTTAAATCTCAAAAGCCGGAACTACATGTGGTTTGATCCCACAAAGGGTATGTAGGCAATCTAGAAACGAACTAATCTAGATACAACCGCGTCCTAAACACAAAATCGAATCCCTGGTCCACTTAAACCAAATTCGTCCCAAACACTACTCTAATTCCAAAATCAAAGCTCTCCAATGAGTCATCCACTCATTGGAACTCTTGAACTACGAGTGGCTTGATCCCTCTCCAGGGGTACGTAGGCAACCCATTCAAATATCCGAGTGCAGCCGCAAAAACAAACAAACACGCATCCTTTCAATTGGTTTCTTCATAAATGGAATCAAATGGTGTTTCCCTGTAACAAGGGATTGTAATTAAGAGACACATTCTGTCTTGAATGGGTCGAACCCAAAATAATAAAAACTCTATTCACTAAATGAATACGAGTGAAATTATGTTGGGTGACATTTACGCTCACTGTGTGCATATTTTTCCTCAACACCACTCCGACTCGAAGTGGATTCAGAACCACATCTTGCAATTTCGGAACCAAAAAAAAAAACGAATGTTTGGGCTCTGTTTGCATGTTTATTGCTTCCACTAAGAAATTTTGCAGCAAACTGCAGAGGCAAAGGTATATATGCTCTTCATGAGCATAACATTTGAGGCACTCTTTAAGAAAAAGGAGACACATTTTAGCGGCAAACTCTTTAGCAAAAAGGAGGTTCTGATCATGCATGGCAAAAGGGGCATCTGTTGTTTGCTGTGGGATTCTTAAGATCTGTAGCATTGAATTACTTCGGTTGGTTTTGTATCGGTATAACTGGCTTTACTTGTGCTTTACGTACATCAACTCCTAGACACATTGATTATTAAGTGCAGCCCAAACTGCCCTGGGCTAGTTTCAAGTAAGCTGACCAAGCTTATTGTCCTTGAAATTAACTAGTTTCAAGTGAATCACTAGTGTTTGTTTAGAGTTCAGATAGTATAAGTGATTAGTGATTGACATAAAGCAAGAAGAAGAGGCTAGGAAGGAATATAAGAACTCAGATCATAGGAGGTGTTTAATCAGTTACGAGTCGGACAAAATTCAGTTTTCAGTTGAGAAATCTCTTACGATAAGGTATGTGTAGCAATATATGTACTTGGACAGTTGCTTTCCATCCATAATATGATTGCAAATTTGCAACTGAAATCTCTCTTTGGCCATGGGTGTGTAAATCATGTTGGCTCCCATAATTATACATACACTCAATAATAATTTTTTTACCTACACTCAATAATATTTTTTTTACCTTTACATGCAAAATGTGCGTACATGCAGTATAAAAAATAATGGGCTAATGCTCATACACTCTTAATCCAAGAAAATACTTCTCATACACCCCAGTGTCTTATTTTTATTCCTCTTTACACAACTCTTTCTTCCTTTTATTTCTACCTACCTGTCTTGTCAAAATCCTTACCTTCAGTACCCCTTGTTGTTTCCTTCTCGTCTGATGTCTATGTCGTCAGTTGCATCTTTTAAAAGTTTTGTTGAAACGTGGTGGGCCCATCAGAGTTTTATTTAAATATGCAGTGTTAACAGGCATCCTCTATTTCAAAGGTAAACAGTACAAATTCCTATTCATAATTTCGATCGTTGACAGACTTGAGTTGATTGCTATCTGTAAAAATACTAGCAAAGAATTGCAAAAGGAGAGAGAAAAATTGAGAAAATTGAAAGAGTATAAAGAAAGTCTTAATAGAGAAACCCCCAACTACTGGGATGTCATCTATAGACTTCAAACCAGAATCTATAGAGTAGAACAAGATATTGATAATCTCTTATATGTTCTGGAAGAGGAACAAAAACCTCTTGATTATTTGAGCATTGGTTAGATCCGCAAATCACTGGTATCAAAGCTTGTAAAGAGCTCAGCAGGGGAATCCCCAATAGGGACAATGTCTGATTTGATAATAGAGAAACTGAATTCTCTATTAAAATCTTCTGATGAAAAATATTAGAACCTGCAGCAAGAATTGACTAGATGTCAAAATCATCTAGAAAAAATACCTGCTATAATCCACCAATTAGAAAAATTGGAAAACAAACTGGATTATATCAAGGAACTTCCAAAAACGGAAGAAGAAAAACTAACAAGTGTTAGTAGAAAAATCAATGAACAGCAAAAAACGCTGGATTCTATGAAAAATATACTGAATGACAAGAAAGTGCCTACAGTAAAAAAGACAGCTAATAGATTCAAACCATTAGAAAAACCAGACAATAATCATGTTCCAAATATGATTTTCCTGGATCCATCAACTAGTTCTACTAGTATTCGGTATGAAAATCCGAAAGAAACTCGAGATGTTAAAATGATAAGCATCTTCGGAAAAAAGAAAGGAGTACAACTCCTAAATGCTGAAGAATTTGAATATAATGAAATCGAGCATGAGGTAAAAAACGCCTTAATTCCAAAGCTAGATTTCAAACAAATCTACAAAAGGGGAACGTTTGATCTGATGGATAGCCATCACTTCAAATTACTTGAATTCACAACCCCTTCCATAATAGCAGAAACAGATCTTCTGCTAGTCACTCCTGAAGAAGTTGCCAGAGCAAGAGCAAAAAAATATCAATTTATGCACATTGGAGCAGTCCAAGTAGACATAAAACTACTTGCCCGAGAAGGCATAAACTGTTCAGTTCTATGTGTCCTACAAGACAATAGACTAACAGATTTTCAAGCTAGTCTGCTGGGAACACTTGAAGCGTCTTTGTGCAATCAAGTAGCTTATTTCAACTGCTTCCCAAATTTCTCAACCAGCTTGAAGGATGCAGCCCACTGTCTTCGACTGAGAGTCATGACAGATGGCATATCAATGAAAAATGATATGCAAGAATTGGCGATAGTATACAGAATATACTATAAACTGATGAGCACCACAGTAGAGCCAAAGACACGGATATCAAACATTCCCGGTCTCACTACTAGATTCCTCACCAGTCAGAAGAACCATTCACAACAGATTCACAAGGTTACGTGGAATGAAGTAACTTTTCCTATTGAATGGAAATTATCTGGTCCGAAGCTACCAGCAGAGAGTGCAAAAGCTAAAATTTATGAAAGTAGAAAGACTGGAGAAATCAGTCTAAATTTTGACAATCACAGGAAAAGTGATGTCTGTCCTATCAGGATAAAGAAAAATCTTCTCAGAAGAAGTTACAGCACTAGAGAAGAAGCTAGTGTTAGTGGTACAAAAAACTCTGTAGAACCATCAGAGTCTATCACTGAAGAAGAATTAGAAGCTGAGAATTGTGAAAATCCTGAACGATTAGAAAAACTAATCGAAGAAATGAAAAAATTCAATCCAGGAAAGGAAAGAAAACTCCTTCCCTACCAGGATATTGAAATGGAAGAAGGAGAAAGCTCCAAAACTTCCATCATTAGAGAAAAGGGAAAGCTTAAACTCCCTGTACAGAAGGCCCCTACGGGCAGAATTGGAGAAAGAAATTCTAAAAAATTTGTCCCAGAGGACAAGATTCCCAGAGTACCAATTTCCAATTATGGTATCTGGCTAGATCTAGACAAAGCTCTAGACAAGAGAAAAACTCTTGACCAATGGGTAGACAGCCTGATGATGGCATCTGCTCTTACCCTTGGAAAATTTTAAGCTCCCGATCTTCAGATGTACTTTGAAACTACTCTCTCTGGGGTAGCAAAGAAGTATTACTTCGCTTTCAAAGAGACAGCCAGAGGAAAAGAATGGCAGTACCCCTGTACGATCAGTTCTGTGGAGATCTTTCAAATCTGAGTGAAAATGCTAAAGAACGGCCAAATCAAATATCTATGCTCTCAAAATCTGTGACATGAGATATTTTGAAGAATACTTGAATGAATTTCAAGAATATTACTGTACAATCGGTGAACTAGAAAATACTGATCTAGTTAATCTGTTGCACAGAAAACTCCCTGAACCATGGAGAACAGCTATGAGAGAAAGCATAGCTGAAAAACCAATTGAACGATTTTCAGTTGGAGGAATTGTCGACAGAATCCGGCAATTACTAAAAGAACAATGCAAAGCCAATCTTAGAGCTAAGATGGCCAAGAAACAACTCAAAGGAGTTGAAAATTTCTGTTATGGAATACTGGATATGCCAACCAACTGGGGATGTCATGAATCCAAGTTCCACCGAAAAAAGAAAGAAAAATATTACTCTAAAAAATTCAAAAAGAGTAATCAGAAAAAAGATTGGACATTCAAGAAAAGTTCCAATTACAAGAAACAACAGGAGGAAAATCCTAAAAAGAAATTCTTCAAGAAAAAGAAGAATACACATCAGCATAAACAACCAAGCAAGAAAGCTTGCAAATGTCACGAAAAGGATGGTCTCCCCATGTTTTGTGAAGAGTCAAAAAAGACTTATCACAAAGAATGCTTCATAGCTGAAGCAAGAAGAAAAACCAAGAATGGCCTTGTCAGCCAATTGGTAGAACAAAATATGAAGAATATTTCTCTGAACAAAAAGAGAAAAAGGTAGAACCTTTGTTCCAAGAAATAATGGAACCATCTTCCTAAAAAATAACGGAAGAAAAAATCGAGGAAGAAAAGCTCGACGAAGATATAGAACTAGTTGAACCACCAGAAATTGTTCCAGAAGAATGCAAACCATTCATTCCAAAAGAACAAGCTCAGGAAAATGAGCTCCAACAATCGAAGGTCGTTTCTACTAGTAGATACAGCAACTACATAGAGATTGGACTAAAATTCCCTGATCATAAAAAATATCATCTACATGTCTTTGTAGATAATGGATCAGGATTTACTGTTGCAAAGAGATTTGCAATTCCAGATGAACTCAGGAAAGGAGATAAGAAAAGAACTGCTACTGGTGTCACATTTGATGGAAGTCACCTTACCATGAATAAAGTAGCAAAAAATGTTCATATCACCATTGGTGGAGGAACATTTATCATCCACAATGTCTGGCAATCTGAAGGCCAAGGCTCAGATTTCTTGTTGGGAAATGATTTTATTCTCCAACAGAGATTTATTCAGGATGAAGAAGCAATAGGCTTCAGAAAAGGAGAACGGGTGTTCTGGGCAAACAGGCTTACTCGAGCCAAAAGTGTGGTCGGACCAAACTTTACTACACAATATCAGAGATCGCAACATAATAGTGGTGATCTTACCCCCTACAAACCCAAATTTGAAACCATACTCCAAATCAAACAACAACAAGAACTACTTGTTGAAGAATCTTCTGAAGAAGAAGAAGAAACTAGTGAAGAAGAAGAGGCTAGTTTCATCCATGAGCATAACCCCAAGCATTTCCAGAATAAACTTGAGTCTCAGAAACTTCCTACTCTTGAGAAAATCAAGAAACTACTCGAGCAGAACATTGATGTAGACCCTCAGAAGTTTTGAGAAAAAGACCCAGTGATCTGTGAATTACGATTACATGATATGAATGCCATCTGTCATGTCAAAGCTATTCCTCAGTACAAAGAGGAAGACCAAAAGGAATTCAGAAAAGATATTGAAGATCTCCTAAACAAGAGATTAATTCAACCTTCCACTAGCCTTCATCATGCTCCAGCATTCTACGTGAGAAATCATGCAGAAAACCTAAGAGAAAAAGCTAGAATGGTGATTGACTACAGAGATGTCAACAAAAAGACTGTCAATGACGGTTATCAAATCGCTCAAGTAAGAGTATTGATCAACCAGCTCAGAGGGGCTAAAGTCTTTTCAAAATTCGATGCAAAGTCGGGTTTCTGGCAAGTCAAGATGCATCCTGAGAGTGTGCCTCTCACTGCATTTGGAACACCACAAGGTCATTACGAATGGTTGGTAATGTCTTTTGGTCTAAAGCAAGCTCCCTCAATTTTCCAAAGAAAAATGGACAATATCTTCAAGCATGTTGCGGAGTTCTGCGTCGTCTACATAGATGACATCCTGGTCTTCTCCAAAAACAGAGAAGAACACATGAAACACCTCCACAAGGTCGTAAAGCTGATAGTTCAGCATGGAATTATCCTAGGAGAAAAGAAAATCTTCTTTATCCTCGATGAAGTTGATTTCCTAGGAATAAACATCAAGAATGGAGTAATAAAACTCCAACCTCATATCCTTGAGAAAATCTGGAAATTCCCAGATAGAATCCCTGATGCCAAGAGTCTAGAAAGATTCCTAGGTGTCATAAATTATGGGAGAGATTTCATCCCCAAGATCTCGGGATTAACAGCAATGTTATCTCCTAAAACGAGTTCCAAGAGAAAATGGAACTTCACAGAAGATGATGAAAAAATTGTAAAGCAGATAAAAAATCTCTGCAAAAACCTCCCTCCTCTTCAACAACCAGAAGAGAATGATGAAATTATCCTCCAAACAGATGCGAGCGATAATTATTAGTCCGGTGTGGTTCTGGCAAAAACGCTTGAAACTAACATTGAAAAGATCTGCAAATTTTGTAGTGACAAGTTCAGCCCTGCAGAACTGAATTATCCCACAGGGGAAAAAGAAATTTTGGTTGTTAAGAAAACAATTTTAAATTCTCCAGCTTTTCTTGGAAAACCCTTTACTGTCCGCACCGATTGTGCTAGAGTAAAGAATTTCAAAAATTTTAAACTTGATAAAGCTGCTGATAGAGGAAGACTAGCAAATTGACAATTATTTCTTAACCAATATGATTATGTTGTTGAATTAATTGCAGGAAACAAAAACTATCTTCCAGACGCCTTGACCAGAGAATTGGCAATGTTCAGCCGAAAAGATGACGACGAAGGTCGTAATCCCAGAAGCAGAAGAACTGGGAAAGAACATGAACCTGAAGAGGATCCCATGGAAACCAAAGAAAAACTCCCCAAAAGGTTTCTGCTAAGTCCTAAAGGACTAGCCACAACTGATCAATCCCAGGGTAAAGGATTGGCTAGCCCGTCTCAAACGGCAGACGGTAAAGGCTCATCAAGACCGTTGAAGGCTGTTGCTTTGCCAAAAAGCAAACCTACTCCAACTGGAGTAATAAATGTTTTTAATTATGAACTTCAAACATTCGATACTCCTGTGTTCAGAACTGGCAGGAGACTAGCCTACCACCAGAAAGCGATTCTGAATAATCTCCTGTTTGCTTTTCAGGAAAGGAGCAGTGGTTTGATGTTTCCAGCACTCTTTGCACTTGCTGAGGAACTCTATGAAAATGGTAGACCACAGTTTGAAGAACTTCATACACAGCAGAGTGCTGTAAGAAAAGAAAAAATTCACTTCCTTGAAAGCCCAGAAAGTGCTAGGGTCCCTATCATGGCACTTAATGAATTAGACTGGCATGAATTTCATAGTTGGATAGGAAGTCATAATTCTGAAGACCGAGTTCCTCCAACTCTCTTTATCATTGCAGGACCATATGTTGGAAGATACTTAGTCAATGATCAGAGTGAACATCCTCAGGAACACAAGCTCTGGCTTGTTGAAAATGGTTTTGTCCATAACCTGTGGACTAAAACAAATGATGATCTAAAAGGTTTGCCTCCCATCATCGTCAATACAGTCAAGAACATTAGAAAAAATGACTGCGTGCTTCGTCTGAAGTTCAGATCCACTCCCCCAGAATGGATTCAAAAGGCAAACGGTGAGGTTGAGTACATTTCTCCATATCATTATGTGAGAATTATTCAAAGAAAATATCTTCAACCTGCCTGTGTTGGATACAATGGCAAGCCAAACTCAAGCATCCCATGGATGAAAGCCATGGCTTTGGAATATATCAAAAAGATCAACTCTGAAGATATCAATAATACCTTCCTGGCAGCAGGAGAAAAAACTATTATCACTGCTTACGATCATCCTGACGTAGTCAGCAGTGACCTATTCCTATCTCTCACCAGAAAAGAGATAGACTCGACATTGGCATGCTTACAATGGGTGGAAAAACTTGAAACTGACAACCACTACAAGATGTATGTTGACACAGATGTCGAAGACAATGCTACAACAGTTCGAATGGCCCAGGCAGACAACAACTCCTTTGTCTTTGGCCACAACTCAGAGACTGACGACAACATGTAGCAGCTGGTGAAGAAAAAAAAAAAAAAAGCACCAAAACAAAAAGCAACTGTTACCTTTTTCAAAAGATACTTTTGCTTTTCAGAAAGGGAAAATCGTCCAAACAGTGTCTGAACTTTTCCAGACTATTAATTTTCATGCCTATACTTTGAAAAACATCAAAATGGTACCTGAAGATTTAAGCCCGACCCAATTTCCGTACCTAGCAACAGTAAAAACGTTAACCTCGTTAACTTTTCAAGGGTATTTTTGTCCTTTCACTATTCATCTTCTCTGAAATGATGGGCCACCACTCGTCTCCATCCTTTTCTTCTCTCCACCGAAACCATCACCAAGACCAAACAACAAAAGTCCAATTTTTTTCTTTTTTTTAACATGAATTCAAAAGATGAATGTTCATCGTCACTTCCTCCTTGCTTATCAGTTCTTCTTTCTTACTTCTTCATTTCAATCATCTCTATCTTGCCCCACTTCATCAAATTTCAAACCTCATCTTTCTGGGTTTCTTTCCACCTTTGCTTTTCTGGGTTTTCTTCCCCAATTTGATTCCAATCTCGTCCCACCTAGTTGACTTGAAACTAAAGAAAAATCAAACCCTTCATTCATCTAACCAAACCCAAAAAGTTTACAAAATCCAAGTTGGACCCAGAAGCACCAGAATCCCGCTCAAAACCAAGAAGTACGACAAGTTCGGCACCGCGCCGAATCCAGTGGCCGGAGCACCAATCCCAGCTCGCAAAGCCCAAACCCAACTCCACCACTCTTCTTCTTCTTCCCAACGCAACAATCCCAGCCCCACTGCTTCACGAATACATCAATCCACACAGCTCCGGTCAGAGAGAGAGAATTAGAGAGACCATCTTCTTGATTAAATTGTCCTTGTCCTCGTCCTCTGGCTGCTGCTGCGTTTCAAAGCCATAAACATCCCAGTATCAATTTTATCAATTGGCTATCAACAAATTGGACTCTTTCTCTCTCAAATTTTTGGGATTGCAACTTAGACTTTGATGACAGAAGGCCAAAAATTAATGCCTTTGGATTGGGATTTGAAGTACCGCTCCATTTACCATCCACAAACACGTAATTATCAAGGAGTATAGCTTGTCTGTGTTACTTCTACAACAACTTCTCTTTCCTCTACACATGCAGCAAATTAAACAATGGAAGTTTAGGAGATGAAGTTCTTGCTACAGAGCAACCAACATAACTGTAACTATTCGAAAGAATCCTAGAACCACGTACAAAAAAAGTCAACCCAAGAAAGCAGAGAGCAATTAGTCAAGAATCACTACTTACCTTGTGAACCTTCTCAAATGAGGAACACCAACAGAATTATCAAAGAAGAGCGCCATACGGGTCCATAAACCCCAGAACCTGAAACCAAACGCCACTGGCACAAATTGGACCCTCCAGCCTTCCCATTCTGGCCCGAATCAAACACACTCAAACACTCTACGAAGCTTCTCTGAAGAAACTGAGACCACAGACACAATCAAGACGAAACCATCCATACCGGTGAGATGCCTCGATTTGGCCGGAATCGGTAACTACATCGGAAAACCCGAGAAGCTTTCGGGCTTCACTCTGCCACCGTCGCCGGTCATTCGAAGTCGGAACGACCGGGTTGCCCTTCGCCCCGCCGAGATGAGTCCAACGGTGCCGGTCCGACGTCCAAGCGAGGCCGGAAAATGAAGGTCAAGACACCCAGAGACATTTGGGTGTCCAAATCAATTTCTGGAAATAGCTTCCCAATCTTGGCCTCCACACTCGCTCCTCCTCCGCTCTACATCAAAATCAATTTCTCGTTCTTTCTTTCTTCCTCTAAAGAGCACTGTTGTGAAGTTCATCAATCATTCAGAGAAAGAGAGAGAGAGAGAGAGAGAAGAATCGAAAGCATTGGGAAGGAGAGGGTTAACTCCAAAAAAAAAAAAAAAATTATTTCGGAAGTACCGGTTTTACCCCTCAACAGTTAACAGAGTTAATGTTTTTACTGTTGCTAGGTACGAAAATTGGGTCGGGCTTAGATCGTCAGGTACCATTTTGATGTTTTTCAAAGTATAGGTATGAAAATTAATAGTCTGGAAAAGTTCAGACACTGTTTGGACGATTTTCCCTTTCAGAAAAGAAGAAGGTGAAAAACATTTCACCTAAATGCTTTTGCTTTTCCCTGTCCGACCTCCATCATCAGGAGCACTCAGAAAAGCAGAAAGTCACGGAGTTATTCTGTACATTTTTAGTTTTGAATTCAAGTTTAAGTTCCGCTCCCTATATAAGGAGCTTTAAGTTCATATGTAAGGCATCAGAAAATTGAGCAGAAGAGTCTTCTCTCAAAGAGTAAGAAAGCCATAGTAGCAGTGTGCTTCCCTTCCTGTCTAGAGTGAAGTAGTGTGCTTTCAAGTAAGTATCTGTTCTCATTCCTATGGATAGCTAAACAGCCTTTTGCTGTTTACCTGAGAATGAGGCTCTGAATGTTTGACATATATGTATATTTGAATAAATAAATTCAGGTGGTTGCTCACCCACTTCTTCAACATATATAGTTATCATTACATTTCCTTAATTATAGTAGTCATTATGTTTCATCGTGTTTCGCCATGCATCCTGTAGAAATCCAAAGTTCTAAATATACTATTCATCTGAAAAAAAATCAGTTTTAAACCAAAAATTAGGACAAGCAGCAGTAATTCCGCATGTTAAAGTAACCGTTAGGCAGGAGGCCGTTAGGTGAAAAACTTAGGCATGTTGAAGGCTAGTCTTGTTTTTGTTTTTGTCGTTTAGAGCAAAGTTTTTTTGGTCGAATATTATTGCTAAAACCACGGGTCAACATAGGATACAAAAGGCATTATCATGAAAAGACCTATCTCTATTTGTCTTTTCTTAAAAGTAATAGTGTAATACAAAAGTGTTGGTCAGTTAGGAGAAATACTGAGGCTTTTTGGATATACGGGAAAAGACCCAAAAATAATATACATATTACAGGAATACAGTACGTCTAACTCAGCAATTGCTTCCAGTTGAAGGTTTAATCTTCTGGCAGGTGTACTTGCACTTGTTGGCTCTGTAGGACCTTGAGAGGAAAAGGATCCCTTTCATAGAAGGACGATCTACCGGGTGCCATTGGATCGGATGCACCACAGACCTACAATTGCAAGTTGAAGGAGATGCTATTCCCCCAACATGGATTCGGAGGTCTTCGCCTTCTTCCAGTAGATTATAGATCCATTCGATACGGGTAGTAAACTTCAGTTGTGTTCTCTGCATGTGGTTGAACTCATATATACTCTCATCCTTGGAACTAAAATTACTAATATACTAAAGAATCCACTGTGTGCCTGCTGTTCATAAGGGGCAGAAAAGACGGTTTTGCCCCTCTCTTTTTTTTTTTTTGTTAATCACACTCTTCTCAAGGCTTACAATCTGAAGACGGAAATTTCCAGAAGGCCACGGCCGGAGAGCAGAGCCTCCTCCTCGACCCAAATCAGCAGCTGCCCCACGCCGTCACCAAACCCTAAACCGCACCGCCACCCGTGTCGGAGCCAGGCTCTTTGGTGCGTTTCTCGCATTCTGATTTAGGGCCTTAATTTTGTTTGATTAGCTTTTTTAGGGTTAGGGTTAGGGTTACTGAATTTCGATTCTCTCATTTCAGAATTTCGATTCCGAGTGTGAGGAAAGAGAAGAAGTTTAGGAAAAGAGAGTAATGAAACAAAATTAAGATTGTTATAGTTGAGTTGATTGCATACATGTAGAGAAAGCACAATTTTTTTATGAACAGAAAGTGAAATGCCACTGGACAATGCTTCAATGTGTGCTGTTGTTCATATGTGTATGCTGTCCTTTATATTTGCGTTTTCTATTTTAGAGATTTTCATTAAGTCCGCTGTTCTTCAATCCTAATGTAACTATCATCTTAAAGTCTGCTGTTATTAATAGTTATGATCTTAAAGTCTGCTTTTACAAGTTTTAGACTGTTATGCATCTGTTACCTCAATATGATAATCTCCTTAAATCTGTTTTAGTGTTGCCTCACCTTGTCTGGAGAACATAGACCCTATTTTTCTGGCATTGCAAGTGACAAATCGTATGTAGTGGTAGCTAAAATTGAAAATGAAACACACAAAGTACAGACACAGTTGGGAATTGTTCTTACGCTTCTCAAGGTTGGGCTAACTTGGTTCACTTTTAATGGGTCATACTCATACCTTCTGCTCAGTTTAACATTGTGGAGTAGATTATTAGCCACGGGAATTCTACAGTCCTTTCATCTTTTGATTCCTAATTGTTCTTCAATTTAGTTTCTGCTGATCTCCTTATCAAATATTGAAAAAATATTACTAATAGTTCACTAAATAGCCATCTGAAATTTGTTTAGTTGCTTATCCTATCAAAGAGCTGCTGATCAATTTTTGGTTTTCATTGTGCTAATTTCAGTGTTGTGCATTTGCCTGGATTTTGAACAAGCGAAAGCATCAGTTAAGAGTATTGGTCCAACTTCTAAGGTATAGATTACTCTGCTTTGATTTTCAGTAAATATTACTATTCACTCCAACTAATTTTTCATTAGTTGAATGAACTGTTAACAAGTAATACATTTAAGATTCATATTGAGATTTATACTCATATTAATTGATGAACTTTTTCACATTTAGTTTCATGTTTTCTCCCTTTCTATCTTCTGCAAATTAAGGAAAAAATGTTCTGATCTTCTTCTATGTTTTGATTTCAATTATTTCATTTTAAATGAAAGACTGGGTTTCTGGTCTGTTACTTTTGTTTTTGTTCTAAGTTTAATTTTAGACTTTGTAGGAAACTTATGGTAGAAAATCTTCTTCTTTTTTTTCCATTCATTCTTCTTCTCCTTTTAAATTTGTGTATCTGTTGTCTTCATTACACAAATTTATGACACAGTAGTTCTTTGAACCAGCTATTCTTCTCATTGTTTTTCTTTTGTTTATGGTTAATGAGAATCTCTATAGTGCTAATATTTCTCAGATTTTTTATCGGTCACGGGAATGTTAGATTGGAAACATTAGACGTTCCTTATTGGAAACAATGCATGCAAATGATTATGTAAACTTCCATCTTAATGCACAAGTTGCCATTGTCATTTATCATTGCGTTTCTTCACTCGGTCCAGCAATTTGATTATGGTTTTGTTTGCAACTATGACGTCTCGGCAGAGAAGGATTAGAGATGTATCTTTGCAAAACGCTGAAAATATAACAGACCAAATTTGGCCACAAGCTTCAAAGACTCCAACTTTGTATTGCTTTATTCGACAGCTTGATGTCAGATTCTAACAATTTCTCAGCTGCTATTCATGTGTTATGTTCTGGGTTCACTTCAGCCTTTGAGAAAACTCATTCAGTTTGGCCTAAGTTGGTTAGTCTTCAGAAAAAGATAGTATTTTTTGGCAAAAGTTTAAACCTTTATTCAATTCTGTTTTGAACTCTGATGCGAATTGGTGGAAAGGCAATCCGGGTTTCTTATTGATAGTTTTTTTTTTTTTTTTTTTTTAAGGGGTTTCTAAATGCTACTGACCATCATTTCCTAAGAATGTCATTTAGTCACTGGTTTCTTCAATTGTTCTTGGCAACCAATCAGTGTGCACTGTTTTATGTGAATGTCTTTGTTCAACTGTGCAGAGCTTGAAAGATTTCAAATAGTTTGATTCTTGACATGAGACACTTATGAATGGCGTGGAGACAGCTTACCAAAAAGGTAACTTTCAAGTGGCAATTGATTACTTAGTTAATGCGTGTTTGGTTCTTATGAGATGTACTTGACTCACAGCTAATGCTTCACCCCCACATCCTGAAAGTGCGTTCGTTTTGGTTCACTTGGTTCTGAGTTTATATTAGTCAGTGTGCAAGGAGTAGCTGAGTTGGAATTTTGGATTGTCTTATAATCTTGTCTCTTATTATTTAACGTACAAATTGTTATGTTCATCTTGTTAGCTTAGCTAGGATGGCTACTCAAACTCTATAGAGGAAAAAGGATAGCCGCTCCCTCCCCCACTTTATAAAGTGAATAATATCAAATAGTTGGATGATAGTGAATAGGATTTTCTTAATGATGAGTCTAGTCTCATTTTGGCTCGTTTTACTTTTTCAATCTATAACATTGGCATGGATTTCTTGTTGCAGGGCATACGTGCCAGTCTAAATACTGATTTGACGTCAAGACTACGAAGATATGCAGTGGGATTTACTTCTTTATCTAACGTTGATGATGTAGTCAAATCAGTTTCGTGTACACCAGGTAAACTGAATTGGCACAAGGAAAACCTTTTTTTGGGTGATGTTTTGTATTTCAGTTTGTCTAAACCCAGCCATGCCTTCTTATTCTATATTTTTGTAATTTCCTTTGGAATTCTATTAACCTCAACATAGCACTGATTTTGAATTTAGCTCATTTTCATAGTTCCTTTTGCTTTTCAGAACTTGTTTCCATCATTTTAACCACATAATTGGGCTAGATGATAGTTTCATTTTACATTTAGAAGTGAATCAATCTCCAAAATATGGTTGTTTTGCGTGCATATTACATCTTGGACATCGTGCCAAGTATTAATGAAATATAATGCCATTCTCATATCCTTACTTTTGTGCTGCAGAGCCCTCATTTAAAGTTAAGTCACGAAAGCTTGTGTGTGGTGAAATATTGATAAAAGACATCCAAATACGGTAAGTTTTACCTAGCTGTTTCTTTCTGGTTGTGTGCTTAGAGTCCTTGGGATCTAGGAGTATCTATTGCAGTAATGTTTGTTACAAATTTTTCTTTCCATTTACATTTCAGTTTAGGAGGTACATATGCTAATTGCAACCTTTAATGGTGGAAACTTTTTTGTATAGATGCTATCATGGGAGAAATGGGAATGACCAGTCATTTGGTTTAAAACCTCCCAAGAGAGAGAAGTTTGTAAAGAGGGACAATAAGGCACAGCCTCCTGTTGATGCTCCATATGTGCCTCCTAAACCACAAAGAACTACCAAGGCCATGCCAGATAAGACAATTGAGATTTTTGAAGGTATGACAATTGATGAACTTGCCAAGCGCACTGGACAGTCAATATCTACCCTGCAAACCATTCTTACAAATGTTGGGGAAAAGGTTGGCTCGGAGTTTGATACTCTCAGCGTCGACATTGCAGAGCTGGTTGCAATGGTATTTCACTTTTTTAGCAGTGAATATTATTTATTGGATTTACTTGTTAGCAATGTCTGCCTTCAATATCATAAAAAATCATATTGTTCATATGCTTATAATGGAATTCAACATGTTAAAGTGTGTTTGTGGAAAATATCCAAAGATCAATACCGCTAAGATCGTGCAAATTTGCTTCCAAAACCACTCGTGTCATCTCAGTGTTGGGGGTAGGAAGGCATATGAGTTTGCTCCGAGTATATACATCATTCTAGGGATTGTATTCTTATTTTTTGTTCCCTAATCAATCTGTGGTAAAGATGTATTTTCCAGCACACCAGTTGTTTCTTGTGCCATTACCCATCGTGGAGCACCATATTTCATATAGCAGATTTATGCTCGATGAAATACAGAGTTTATAGTTCTCATTCTTAGATACCAATTCACAAGTTTTACTTGCTGCTCTTAGCGTTCTTTCCCTTAAATGGCAATTGTGTACAGGTTATAATATTGCATTTTGGCCCCTTAAGAAATGTTTACCGACTCTGTGTGTTGATTTGTAGGAAGTTGGGGTCAATGTGAGGAGGCTGCACTCCAATGAAGGTACAGAAATTCTACCACGACCTCCAGTTGTAACTGTCATGGGCCATGTTGACCATGGGAAAACTTCACTTTTGGATGCTCTACGTCAGACATCTGTGGCTGCCAAAGAAGCCGGAGGAATTACTCAGCATGTTGGTGCTTTTGTTGTTGGCATGACATCTGGAGCGTCAATTACATTTCTTGACACCCCTGGTCATGCAGCATTTAGTGCGATGCGAGCTAGAGGGGCTGCCGTTACAGATATAGTTGTGCTTGTTGTAGCTGCTGATGATGGGGTGATGCCTCAGACTCTTGAAGCCATGGCCCATGCAAAGGCAGCTAAAGTACCAATTGTTGTTGCAATTAATAAATGTGATAAACCAGCTGCTAACGCAGAAAAAGTAAGACTCCAGCTTGCGTCGGAGGGCTTGCTGCTAGAGGATATGGGTGGGGATGTTCAAGTTGTTGAGGTTTCAGCTATGAAGAAGACTGGATTAGATAACTTGGAGGAGGCATTGCTTCTCCAGGCTGAGATGATGGATCTGAAAGCTCGTATTGATGGACCGGCCCAAGCTTATGTGGTGGAAGCAAGACTTGATAGGGGAAAGGGTCCATTGGTTACTGCAATAGTGAAAGCAGGAACTTTAATTTGTGGGAAATATGTGGTCGTGGGCTCCGAGTGGGGTAGAATAAGGGCTATTCGGGACATGGCAGGGAAGTCGACAGAGCGGGCAACACCTGCGATGCCAGTTGAGATTGAAGGCCTGAAGGGACTTCCAAGGGCTGGAGATGATATCATTGTTGTGGAATCTGAGGAGCGAGCTAGAATGCTTAGTGCAGGGAGGAAGAGGAAGTTCGAGAAAGATAGACTTATGAAAATTATGGATGGAAGGGTAGAAGATTCAGAAACAGAACCATCAGATGAGGCGCCTAAGCGGGTTGAATTGCCAATAATAGTAAAAGGGGATGTGCAGGGTACTGTCCAAGCTGTTACAGATGCATTAGGGAGTTTAAATAGTCCTCAGGTATGCCACAAGGTTATAATTGCCATATACATAACCGTATGCTCTCTATGCAGTTCCCGATTATGTGTTCTAATTATCACTCATTGATTAGGTTGATGTTTTGCCGGGTTTCCTTGCAATGTTAAGTGAATTATCTATTCTGATATTAAAAATTATTGTCCTTGCTGAAATACACTGTATAATGAATTTTGATTTGCAATGCATTTGCTAAATAATTTCTATTATTCTCTTTATGCCGTTATCTTCTCTCTTTGTTCTTGACAACTCTAATATTATTTTCCAGGTTTTTGTGAATGTGGTACATGTTGGTGTTGGGTCGCTATCTCAGTCTGATGTGGACATGGCACAAGCCTGTGGTGCATGTATTATTGGATTTAACATCAAGGCTCCACCCAGTTCCATCAGTTTGGCTGCGTCTCGAGCCAATATCAAGGTACTAATCTCTTTTCTCACCGTATTAATCATTTTGAAAGTAGTTAGGGTCACCCTTTTTTTACACACTTATTCCAATCAACCATAGGAAATGACATCCATTCTGTATATAACTTTGGGCATGCACCGTTGGAGTTTAAATATCACCTGATAACATAATTTGAATTTGTGTCGAATGGCTTAGATAATGCAACACCGTGTGATCTATCATCTTTTGGAGGACATTGGGAACTTTATAGTTAAGAAGGCCCCTGGGACTACCGAGACCAAGGTAGCTGGGGAAGCCGAGGTTCTTAGTATTTTTGAGCTCAAAGGAAGGAGCAAGTCTAAGGGACCTGATGTGAAGATTGCCGGATGCCGGGTGGTTGATGGTTTTGTCACTAAATCGGCAACCCTAAGGCTTCTTAGGAGTGGAGAAGTTATATTTGAGGGATCATGTGAATCGCTTAAGCGGGAGAAACAGGATGTGGACACGGTAAAGAAGGGGAATGAGTGTGGACTGGTGATCCAAAATTGCTATGATTTCCAGGTTGGTGACATGGTCCAGTGCTTGCAGCAAGTTATAAGGAAGCCCAAATTCATTTCATCGGAGAGTGGTGCTGTTCGAATAGAGTGTTGAATTGTTGATTATTTTCTCGGTAGTAATATGCTGAAGTATACGACCTGAAGTTTTGATTGTTTGCCCGGCATCTCAGCAAGTAGATGAAATTCTTGTACCATAACAGTCCATAAAACGTTGGATTTATGTGGAGCTCATTTTGTCATCCAACTACATTCTTGAGCAGCTTAGAAACCCTAAACCTTATTTTATATAGGCGCCAATTTTGGAGACCACAGTGGATTCATCTGTCAATTTTGGAGACCGCAGTGGATTCATCTGTTTAGAAACACATCATACTAATCATTTTGTTGTACCATTGAGAAACTGCTGATTATAAATGCAACAAGAACGCTAGGGTCACCATGTCTAATACTCCAAGTACCAGGGACTAGTTGTTGAGCCCGCGCGTTGCTGTGGGGTTTTTTTTCTTTCTTTTGCCTCAATTGTTTGGCTTGTGTGAGATCATAAACAGTATAAAAACTACATCGGGAAAGTAGGAAATATAACTGACACTAACTTGGTCTTGAAAATAGGATTTCCTACTGTTATATTGATCTCACAGAGTTTTAGTAGTAGTGTAGCTGAACTGACTAACTTTTAGCCATATCTCAAGTTCTTTTCTTCGTAAGTTCAAAGTTTTCATTTCAAATAAGAGTTTGTTATCCCTCGGTAAAAAATTTGGCCATCTACAAATGACTTGAGACGACGTAAATTCCAAATAGCTTATAAGCAATTCAGATGTTCACAACATGCATTTATCGCACACTGACAATACATGATGGCTTACATACGGTTGTGCTAAGCTTTCTTCATTATTTAGCACTTTAGATCTTGTAAGCATCTGGCAGTTCAGGGTTACCAGGAGAGATGGCTACCAGAACCAATATACATGCAAATTCACTTTCAAAGAGCTGGTAATTGACTTGAGGCAATATCATTCGAAGCTTAAAGTTGAAAACTAAGAGACTTCATGATGAATATAAGGGAGACGGTATATGAATCCTACTTCTCTAGGAGTCCGAGGAATACAGATCACCTACTAACACAGAATTTAATCCCAAGTATCCCTGCAACGAAGTCCCTCTTGGGCATCTCCTGACTTTTGATAAACCCATATAGCAATTATATAATAATCACAATATTTGACACTTGATCATCTTTTCTAATCTTTTCTACTGAAACTTCGATTCCCTTGGAAATTATAATTAATAGAAAAATTGATCTTTCACTGCATTTCTGGTCTAATTGGTCTAATGGTTAAAAACTATATATTAAAAGGAACTAAAATAGCGCCAGAAGACTCCTCGACAACAACAATGATCAGCAGTTCTTGAACTAATAACTCACATTATATACCTTTAGCCTCTATAGCTCTAATTCTAGATTCTACTGACCATGGTAAAAATTTCCAGGTCAGTGAATTCTTCTATCCTACAGTAGAACCATGTAGGATTGCCACATGGTATGCCGCCCCAATCAAAACTCCCCACGTGGATTTTTTTTACAACTCATATCTGGGTAAATTATCCCTGCATTTAACCAACAGTAAACCAAAACGATGTGAAAAAAAAAAAAAAAATCGTTATGGAAAAATTTATCATGCGTACCACCGATCTTGCAATATTTAGATCATATTGCGACCAAAAGACTGAAGTTGTGATTTCAGATACTACCAACCTTACAGTATTGAGATTATTTTTAGTGACCAAAAGAGGCTTTTATTTTGTGATGAACAATTAAATCCTAATGCGAGCCATCAAAAAGTCTGCATTCACACCCTATGTGGAAAGCAAAAATAATTAACCTCTGTCTTGCACCTTAAATTTCTTCAATTGATCCTCACAAAGTATACAATCTAATACCCCCAATTCATAAAACAGAAAACAATGGAGACAAAAAGCATGTATCATATACAACTGCCTTTTCTTCATCAGGCTTCCTATATGCTAATTCAAAGAACTCCTCAAGCGGGTGGGCCATCGTCTGAGCCATATAAGCAGCACCAGAAACTTCTGATTTGGCTGCAGCAAACAGTGTTCGCTTGAAATACCTTAATTGACAGACCATGAATGGTTCTCCAAGGATTAGTTTCCTTTTAGGTATATTTTCAAAACCTGAAAAACCATATGTATAATCACAATAATGGAAGCAATCAATGAACAAAACCAGACCAAAAATTACAATCAATAAAACAAAGATATTGTGCATTACAAACACTAATACAATAATATAAACAGATCCTTCGTAAACAATCTTCCAATTCCCCAACTCAACCACTAATTGAGAAAAATTAAATCCACATACAGGTATAGAAAGAAATAGACAAAACATTTCTGTGAAAGTAGGAGCTCAAATCCAGTTAACTTACATTCTTCTCCACCTGTATTCACTTGGAGCAAGACCCTCAAAGGCTTTCTCCTAATGCTAGAAACCCAGTATTAAGACGGTTTGCAATCTGCAAACATTTGAAATAACTTAAAAACCAACCAAATTGCTATCAGTTTACCTTAGTATTGGGGGTATCATCATCGCTGGAGCTGGAAGATGTGCAACTCCTAAATCCTAATTACTTAACGGTTCTGACCACCTCTGCCACCTCATTCAAGAAGTTGGATTCCTTAAAGCCTCTTCTTTCAAGTACATCCTGCAGGAGAATATATGGATGCACAGATACAGACTAAGAGCAACAAAGCGATCCCCTATTTTACCTTTGTCAACTTTACAAATCTTGAGCAACATGCTTGAGCAATCCATCCCTAGATGGTGCCTTTAGACCAGTTATCGGAACCTATAAGAATAATCTTAGAATTAGATTTTCATAAGCATGAAAATAATCCTCTAGCTGGAAAGTCATGAAAGAATAATGATTTGAAGGAACGTAAATAACTTCATGAACCTACAATTTAGCTTTGATTGAGCAGGCAAAAAGAGATATATAGACAGTTAAAAAAATATGCCAGAACTCTGTGACTGCTTCTATAGTTCTATACCTATTTACACTATGCAGACAGCTAAGATCCCCTTATCTACTTGTGATGCTTTAGGCCTTTAGATAAACTCAACAGGGATTTTCTTTGGGGTGATAGTGATGACAAAAGGAAAATACATTTGGTAAATTGGGACAATGTTTGCAAACCTAAAAATAGGGGTGGCTTGGGCATTAAGAGGACAGCTGATATGAATAAAGCCATGTTGGCTAAGGTTAGTTGGAGAATTCTACAAAATGATGATGGTCTCTGGTGCAATTTGTACAAAGCTAAGTATTTGAAACATGTTAGTTTGATTAGCAATCTCTACAAACTTCCTGATAAGTGCTCTACTACTTGGCGTAGTATTTGCTTTGGTGCTACTCTATTAAGACAGGGAATTATATGGAGAATTGGTGATGGTGTCACTGCTCGATTTTGGACTGACCATTGGTCCCCTCAAGGAATTTTGGCTCCTCTGGCTATTGATCGTACAATGGTGGATCCCAACTTACTAGTTCAGGACTTCTGGAATGGCTATGATTGGGATAGCACAATGGTTTATGCTTGTTTACCTCCTGAAGTTGCAGCTAAAATTATTTGCATTCCTATTGATAACTTTGGTTGCACTTCTGATAAGATGATATGGAAGCCCACACCTGATGGCAAATTTTCTGTGAAAAGTGCTTATAATAGCATTGTTGATGATGGTCAACCTATTTGAAGTCTTTGGAAAGGTATCTGGAGCTTAAATATTCATCCAAAATTAAAAATCTTCACTTGGCTCTTTGTTCGAGGGAGGCTGCTGACTAATATGCACCGAGCACAAAGACACTTTACTATGAACCCAAACTGTAAACATTGCCCTGAGGAACCTGAATCTATGATTCATTTGTTCAGGGATTGCCCCATGGCTACTACTGTTTGGAAGGAAATTGGAATGCCTGCTACCATTATTATATCTTTTAATCTTGTCTGGAAGAGTTGGATAGCAGCTAACCTCTTGCAAAAAAAACTGTAAGTTTTTGGGATTTGAATGGTCTCATTTGTTCATTTACACCTGTTGGTTTATTTGGAAATGGCGCAACAAGTATATTTTTGATGATGGCTTCCAAAGACCTCATAATACTGCTTCCATTATATTTCAGTATATTAGAGAATGGAGCTCTTGTCACATTAACTCTAAGAATATCTCTACCAGTAGAACTGAGATGTTGTGTTGGTAAAAACCTTCTGTTGGCCAATTCAAATTAAATGTGGATGGATCCCGAACCAATAATGGTTTAATTGGTGCTGGAGGGGTCATAAGAGACAGCTCAGGAATTTGGCATCATGGCTTTATGCACAACATTGGTAGCGGTGAAGTTCTTCAAGCTGAAGCTTGGGGTTTGTTTACAGGTTTGCAGATTGCCATTGAGCTTAAGATCAAGCATATTACTGTGGAAACAGATTCTGCTACCCTTTTGAACCTAATGATGAGCGCTGACATTGATCTCCATCCCTTGGGTACTCTGCTTTCTAATTGTAAGATTATCTTACCTCCTTTGAATCTTATTCTATTCAGCACATCCATCGTGAGCGGAATATGGTTGCGGATGGTTTAGCCAAGAGAAGTACTGATCAAGAGTTGGGGCTTTGCAGATGTCCTTCCATTCCTCCTTTTGTCTATCAAGCTGTGATGGATGATATTGATGGCATTTCTAGGCCTAGAACCTTTATGTCTTCTAAGATAGACTAGTTTTTTTTTTTCTGTTTTCTTCCTTGCGTCTGGGCCTTCCCCCACTATACCAAAAAAAAAAAAAAAACAAAAGGGCTTTAGCTGACTTAGACCAGAATGGCTAGGCTGTATCGTTCCCTGTCTTTTCAATCCCAATATATCTTCTCTGAGTCCACACACTGAAAAATGTAGCATTAAACAAATTACAAATGAGTGTCAAAATTTTGCAACATTTTTTTTTTCTCATTTTGAATATGTCATGAATAACTCTGGTGGTCTCACATTCCTCTAGCAAAAGTAATTTCATAGCAGAAGGCCAGCTGAAGTGAAGAGGTGATATTGGAAGCGATCTTTTTTTTTTTTCTTTAAATATTTGTAACTTCGAATCTTCTGGTTCTTGATTCCCATCCAGAAGTTGCTTCTTGGAATAGCACACAAAACATATTAAAATGCCTAGTAGTTGGAGTAAAAAAAAATTCAATGTATATGAGCAATTTCAAATCAGCCCTGAACCGATCTTAATCTGTTTTCCTCTTGCTTAATCATATATGCATGCAATTAATAGGCATAGTTTCATCTATATGGTGGACAAACTTACCAGATGTGCTCAAGGTCTTAATTTCAGGATCTTAATGCAGAACACTTCATCCCAAATATTGCTCCATAAGCTGTCAAAGGTGCACAAATTTAGAAGACTGATGAATTCATGAAATTTTGAAATGACTAAAACTGAAAATATTGTAAACTAAACTTGGAAATCTATCAAATGACCTTTGCTATAATTTTTGAGGTTACAATAAAATAAAACATAATCTTTGAAACATAGCCCAAAAGTGCAAGCTGGAAACTGCACTGCTTTGATAGACAGTAAAATTGCCGGTGGCAGAAGAAAAAACAGGACAAAAGAAGATCATTCTCCTAAAGTTAGTTCTCCATAACCTTGAACAAACCCAAGGCCCTCCATCAGCTTATGGCATACATATAGATAAGAACAAATAAAAGAAAGAGTCAAAATGCCTATTACCCAAAATGCTGGCAAAGCACATAATCTCCTCCAAGGCCCACCATATCATGATGAGCCTGACCTGAATGGATAAACAAACATTGCATAATTAGGTAATAGCATAAAGAATAATGAAAATACAAAACTAAAAAGAAAGTATGTACTAAAATTTGACATGGAGCGGGATTACTATGATCATATGTCTTCTCGTACTTTGGAACTCATTCTTTACTCTATTATACAGATAGAACCCAGATAAAATGAACAAATCAAGTGATTATGATTATCGACAAACAAATCAATTTGAAGAATAACTCAGATAGAATGAAAGTTAGACCCATTTTTTAAAAAATAAAAATAAAAATAAATGAAGAAGAAGTAAAATTCAATCATACACAGATGTCTCGAATCAGTTCTCCCTCGCTCTGTTTCTGGCCAAGTCGCGGGAACAAGAAGAACAATCGTCTTCGTCTCTAATATTCTAATTATCCGTTTGCAGCAATTCCAATCGTCTTGGTCTCTCTCTCTCTCTCTCTCTATCACTCAGCACAATCGAAGGAAAAGTGGAAAATTAACAGATCGGGCAAAGCAAGATACCCAAGCTATATTTCGGTGGAGCAAAGAAAAGAAGACACGTGTCGGGGATAAGCAAGTAAAACAGCAGAAAGTTGAATGGCAAAACGGGTAGGTCACTGTTTTACTATTCATTGAACAGTACAATTCTCATTTTACTTTAGTATATGTATAATTATAATTATAATTTATTTCCAGAAACCACCTCGGAAAATAATTCGTCGAACACCTTATAAATCGTAAATCCAAGTTCGAGCATAGAAAACTGATATTCGAAAATCAAGATAGAAAATCCAATTGATAAACCAAAACATAATCCGAACCAAAATAATATGCTCAACAAATATTATGATAAATAAGCAAAGCATTAATTCGAGAAATAAATGCATGCATTATTACTTAAAACAAAAGTCCACTCACAGTATACAGCTAACGTGGTACCCAAGCGTAAGGATCTCGTCGAACGATGGGTCGGTACCTCGTCTTGTACAAAATTATACTTCGTAAACTACAATTTGAAAATTAAATACGAGTCTAAAGCGAAACCCGAAAACCCCTCGTAAACCAATATCTCCATTTCTTTCCAGATTCAACTCAAACTTCAGCACTAATATCAATCCGTCAATTTAAGTATTCCATAGCGGAAACATGGGAAATCCGAAGGTCGGATCCCCATAAATTGACATCCGAAACTCGAAACTTCGGAAATTCACAATCGATATCAAACTTCTCTAATTTCCACCAAAATCATACTTACAAGTTCTACAACATATATATGATTTAACTAGCTAAAAACAGAAAGCCAAAACATGGCCTACACGCCTCCACGCACTACCCACAGTGGCGGCACGTGGGGCCTGAAGGTCAACTCCACCTCTGGCCACCAAATTTTACTAGCAGGTGCATCTCAACAAGCCCAACATCTTTTCCAACTACAACGAAGTCTGAAAATACCTGGATTGGCCGAAATTGGAGGAAAACCGTAAAAACACGATTTTGAACAGTAAAGCCTTCAACTCATCAATTCTCCTTCCACACCTCAAATTGGAGCATGAAACTTGGAGGGATGCATCTATGAAGGATGGGCTTTCCAAAATGACCAATTTTGTTGAGGATGGTGGCCGGACTTGGAAGAAATCGGTGCAAATCCCAATTTGCTACAGTGATGTTCTTGGCTCAATTTCTCTCTTCTCCGGCCAAATCACGATGACCCACTGCTATGGGCTTGTGGAGGAGGAGGAGACGGTTCCAACAAGATTGGTAGCACGTCGATTGGTGGTCGGACAGCGATGAATCGAAGGGAAGAAGGGAAGAGGCCGACGCAGGGGAGAGAGAGAGTTACCCGAGGTAGGTTTCTAAAAATAGAAACCTACCACAGTAACTTTCCTCATTTATACTAAATTACCATGAACAATAACTTTAGTTTTTTTGTCATAACTTCTCCATATGAACTACTTAGAATAAGGCAAATAGAGTCATGACACGCGCTACACGCGCCCAATTTGGGGATCTCAAAGCTCTGCTAGGGTTCATCTATTTTAGCTACTGGGCAGCCGGAGATGTGAGATGGTGGCCACCATGGCTGATCAATCTAACCCCATCGCCAAATTGCAAAGTTGCGATTGAACAATCAGGGATTCATTTCACTTCCAATGTCAAAAAATTCGAAGAAATGGATTTGGTGTGTCTTGGATACATGAGATAGCTCCATCTCGAGGAAATTAGAAGGACATGCGTGCATTGGGAAGGATCAAGTTTGGAACAAAATCAACTCTCAGATGGCCATATCCTCTCAAATGCTCTTTTTCAAGATGAAACAGCATAATCAGGTACGCCGACCTACTCAATCATTAAAGCTATGCTCATTGCCAGATTGCTATTTACTAGCCTTGTTATCTGATCCCTCTCTGAATAGTAACAAATCTCTTAGGCAGATTCAGTTATATCACTTGGTAGGGATTAGCATTTATTACTACCACCTGAACCTACACTTAGATCTTATACACTCTGAGGAGTGTTTGATCTTCCAAAATGTTGTATGCACTAAACAAGTTCCGATGCAGTCGGTTCCTATTATCCGACTCAAATCTTGTACTATAAATGGTACTGAAGTTCACTGTTCCGTCCACCAAGCCTTAAACCTTAATCGTCTCCATCTAGAAATCAAAATGGCCTTCAATCCTAATGCTAGAGCACAAGCTAGCTCCTCCAAAGCCAGAGCCAACCCGGCCTTTAACCCATACCCAAGACCTGGTAGGAATGAACCTGCTTTCAACACCACTGTTGGAAATGCTAAGGTAGCAGTCCAATAGAACGAAACCCAGATCATTGTCCCTAGATCTGCCATTAGCAACAAGGAGTACTTTGCCAACTATTGCCTGGTTGCCAAAGTGTTTGGAAAGAAAGTCGTTGTTAAGAAAGTCATTAGGAAGTGCTGCCAAAACTGGGCTAATCTCGCTGGTACCATCAAGCTCAATCAGATGGCCAATGGGTGGTTTTCGTTGGAGTTCTCTATGAGTGAGGACATCGACTATGTCTTAGATAATAGACCCTGGTTTGTTAAAGGGCGGATTTTCCACATCAGGAGGTGGTCCCCCTCCTTTGACCCGGTGTTTGCTACCATCGAATCCTTGTTTGTCTGGATCCAGCTACCCAACCTCCCCCTCCACTACTGGGATAGGCAAGCTATCCAGCCTATTGTTGGTGTCATCGGGAGGTTTGTCAAAATTGATGAACACACAGAAAATGGAGAAAACTACATTTTCGCAAGGGTTTGCATGGAGATAGACCTTAGAACCCCGCTCAAGAGAGTATTGCTAGTCCGAGATGAGGATGAGGAGGATGTTGACCTCCCTCTAGAGCTAAGAAGTGAACCGGCAAGGGTTTTCGTTTCGTATGAAGCTATCTTCAAAGTCTGCTTCAAGTGTGGTAGTCATCGACACAGGATCTAAAGTTGTCCCTTCAAGCAAGTTGAGAAGCACTTTGTTATAGTGGATCGTGCGGAATCGGATGAGGATGTGGAACCAGGCGGATCGGATTTCCATTTTGGATGACTTTTTCAAATATTAATTCCAAGCGAATCAGATTTCCTTTTCTTCAAAACGGAAATGGTCTGCATCGAGAGTTAGGATTTCCAATTGTTGGGGTTTGGAACCTTCTGATGTGGTTGAAACTCAAATTGAATATGCAAGGGCATGTGCTTCTTGTTGGGTAGCTGAAATATGGGTATAGGAAATGGTAGGTTATTGAGAGTGGTCCTTAAAGGCTTTAGTGGTCCTAATAAACAATGAATTTTTGGCTTGTTTTGGTGGTTGGAACCTGCCTAACTGTGTTTCTTGGTATTTAATGTAGCTGAATGCATCTAACTCTGTCGTTTTTCATATGCAGTACACTCCGATTACTTCACAGTTAAGGTTTATCATGGTGGCTACATAAATCATGTCGAAGGTAAGTACATTGGTGGCTAAATCAGTTACTATGACAATGTTGATAAAGACAAAATGTCAATGGTAGAAGTGGATTCTATGGTGAGTGGAATAATCAGGATTACGCTGGGACTAGAATAGACTATTGGTACTCTATCGGCAGCGAGGAGGACGCAAAGACCAAGCTCAACAGTGACACATATTGCATACGAATGTGCTGCTTAGTGCCTGAGATCAGGCTGGTGATCCTATATCTTGATCACTTAGAGAGGGACCCTAACTACTTGGAAGATAACTTGGAGGACCTGTTTATGTATGAGAATGTAGTGCCTGATTTGGGCAACAGTCAAAAGGGTTCATCTGGTGTTGTGATAGAGGAGTTGCCAGATTCTCCTACAAAGCCAAAGTCAAGTGTGAAGATTGTGGAATTGGAAGAGGAGGCTAAGCCACTAACTTGACCATCCCCTGGCAAGAGATTCAAGGTTTGTGCAAATAGGAAAAATAGTCTGCCTGGAATAAAAATCAGTGAACCTGAGGCAAATGTAGTTCCAACTCAGGTTTCTCAAGCTCCCACTATTAATCCTACTGACAAGGGAAAGAAGAAGGTGGAGTTCAATGAAACTGATGTAGCAAAGGAAAGTGAAGATGATGGCTGGGTTCAACAAGAAGATGAAGGAGTAGAAGAGGAGGAAAATGAGGGGTCTGAGGATGATGACTCAGCTGATGATGACTATAACCTAGCCAAGGATGATGATGAA
The DNA here is from genome assembly GCF_958449725.1 of Rosa rugosa. Classification (NCBI taxonomy): domain Eukaryota; kingdom Viridiplantae; phylum Streptophyta; class Magnoliopsida; order Rosales; family Rosaceae; genus Rosa; species Rosa rugosa. The sequence continues at coordinate 13,993,594 of NC_084825.1, forward strand.
TATGCTGGTTATGGTGTAGATGACGACTTCCTATTTGACTGGTTAACAGAAGGGGAAGGAGGACTTAACCAAGCAGAGGGAGCTACTGAAGCTGAAGAAGGAGTGACTCAAGAAAGACAAGGTGGTGAAGAAGAAGGAGGTGATCAAGCCTCAGATGAAGACAATGAGGAGCTGTATGGAGCTGTGGATTCAGATGAAGAGTTGATAGGACATGAGCATTACTCAGATGATGAGGAGGGTCAAAGACACATGTTTAGGGAGTTCAACCCTAAAGTGGATATGTTGAACCCTTGGTTCTGTAAGGGAATGATATTTGCTACTCCTAAGATTCTAAGGGAGGCAATAAGGGAGAGGGCAATCCAGAAGGGGTGGGAGCCACTTTTTATGAAGAATGACAAAGTCAGATTGAGGTGTATATGTAAGGCAGAGAATTGTAATTTTGAGCTGTTTGCATCGAAGATGCAGCATGACAATACCATGCAGATAAAGACCTACAATGGAGAGCACACATGTGCAAGGGTGCATGAAAATGGCAGTGTCAGAACACCTTATTTAGTTCAAAGGTTTGCTGAAATGATCAAGCTCAATCCAACCATTTCAACAGGTATAACTTTCAGCTTTGTTTTGTTTCTATGAGTTTGATGGTTTCTTCGGCAATTTTGTGACAGTTTGGTATTTTCTTGCAACAAAGTCACTTCAACAGAGCATGGCTGCTGGGATCAGAGCTAAAGTGTCATTTCAACAAGCCTACAGGACTAAGAAAGCTGCTTTGGAGCTGCTAGAGAGGTCCATGAAGGAGCAGTATGCAAGGGTTCAAGACTATGCACATGAACTAAGAAGAGTGGATCCAGCCACCACAATAGACATCAAATGTGATTTCAACAACTCAGAGCAGCTTCCTGTGTTCCAGAGAATGTATGTATGTTTAGGGGCTTTAAAAATGGGGTTCAAGGCAGGATGCAGACCCATTTTGGGACTTGATGGATGCCACCTGAAGAGTGCCTATGGTGGACAACTACTTGCAGCTGTTGGACTTGATGCAAACAATACAACCTATGTGGTGGCATATGCTATGGTGGAGCAGGAGAGCAAGGACAGTTGGGACTGGTTTATGAGACTCTTGGTGAAGGATCTAGATATTACTGGTGAAGGGAATGGGTACACATTCATTTCAGACAAGCAAAAGTGTCTGTTGCCAGCTTGTGATGATGTGGTGCCCCTTGCAGAGCACAGGTTTTGTGTTAGGCACATGTGGACCAACTTCAACAAGCTCTTTCCTGGGAAAATGTTAAAGGACCAATTGTGGGCAGTTGCAAAGTCAACTACCATGGCTTATTATCAAAAAGAGATGGTATTAATGAACCAAATGGAGCCTGGAGCTTATAATTGGCTAACTTGTATGTACTTTTAGTCAATATACTATTAAGGATTCCTACTATTAATTGATGTGGTTTGATACATATGCAATAATGTGATGTACTGGATATGCTTTAACGTTGTCATGTGGTGGTTTGGTGTTGTAGATCCTCAAAGATCACCTAAGCATTGGTGTAGAGCTCACTTCAACACATGGCTGAAGTGTGATGTGCTTCTCAACAACATGTGTGAAAGTTTCAATGCTTTCATCCTGCCTGCAAGGTCCAAGCCTGTGATCTCCTGCTTTGAGGATATTAGGATGAAACTGATGAAAAGGATTGCATTGAGGAGAGAGAAGATGAACAAAGTTGTGGACACAATCTGCCCCAAGCCAAGAGAGCTTTTGGAGAAGAACAAGGTTAAGTCATCAACAGACTGCATCCCAAGGGGTACTGGCACACCAGTAATTGAAGTGGAAAGCATTGGAGGAAGCAAATATGTTGTTGATCTGACAAGAAGAGCATGTGCTTGTAGGAGGTGGGATCTCACTGGCGTACCTTGCAAGCATGCCATTGCTCTATAAACTTCATGAGGGAGAAGCCTGAAGACTATGTGGATGCATGCTACCTCAAAGCCACCTACATGGACGTCTACTCACATACAGTGAAGCCAGTGAATGGGATGGACCTATGGATCCCTACTAAGGAAACTCCTATCCTCCCACCTCAGTACAATAGGCAGCATGGTAGGCCAAGAACCAAAAGGATCAAGGATGCATCTGAGAAGGAGACAGATGGTCCCAAACTTGGAAGGGTTCAAAAGTCTTTGAAGTGCAGCAGGTGTGGCAATTTGGGTCACAATATGAAGACTTGTCATAGGCATCTTCCACCCAAGCCAGGAGCAGCTAAGAGTACCAAGAAGAGAAAGCTAAACAATGGAGATGCTTCATCCTCTTAGGTAAACTTTTGTTATGTGGTATCCAAATTAGTTGGTTTATGAATTAGTTTATTGATAATTACACTAACCAACTTATTTGAAGCAGGCAAAAGGTACCAAACTGCCTCAAAAGACAAATAATGAACTTAGAGCTAAGGCAGCAAAGAGAGCTGAAGATGCAAAGGTAAAATAAGTTCAGATTATTGTTTGAAGCTGTTGATGGTGTATTTGCTTATGAACATATCCTTGCTTCTCATTGTTGTAGAAAAAGAGGGATCAAAAGAAGGCTGCAGCAAAGGCAGCAGGTACAGCTGCTCCTAGCAAGGGAAGGCCACCAAAAGTTGCTTCAAACAATGGCAAAGCAGCTTCTAGCAAGGGAAAAGCTCCTTCTGCACCACAAGCTTCCCAAGGTTCATCAAGGTCATCAGTGAGGATCAGGAATAATGCAAGGAGTGCTGGAAATTAGGGATGCAGCCAAGGTTAGAATTTAGAGATGCATCGTGCAAGTTTTTGTGCAACCATAAGCTGTGTCTCATGGTTGCTAGGTCTAATCTTTTGCATAGATGATTAGCCCTATAATTTTGTGCAAGTTCATCCAAACTGTTACTTTTGGTTGATTTGGATGTACACACATTTTATGCATCTATTTGGCTGCTATTTATTGCTGATATGGACAAGCTTCAATGCAAAATTTATGGTTTTGCACAAATTTCTTCCTTCGTTATTAGGGTTTATGGTATGTTTGCTTAATTGTCAATTTTCTAGAGAATTTTGGAGTGTGTGATGTCACCTACTCCCAAGATTAGGAGGTCAAGTTTTAGTAAAGGGGAAAAGTAAGAGTATCGTACCCAAGGGATTGAGTAACTCTACCCTAAGCTGGATTACCGCGAAAATAAAACCTAGAAAACACATGCGAGTCTATCTTTTTACAAATTAATAGTCTCGGCCCTTTGGAAGCCAAAACTATCAATAATGATATTTACAATGGTAAAATGGTGAATCGGCTTTTGAATTGATTTTAATTTGGATAAAGGAAATTAAGTTATACAAAAATAAAATAAACAAATAAAAATGTGACTAAATCAATGAGAAGAATAGAGACTTAGGCATCGCATCTAACGATACTCATGCACAAAATGTAACCCATATTTGATCTAATAACATGCTTTGACAAACTTCCCCTTAGTGCTTTGGTGAAGCTACCAAGAAACCAACTAATCATGCAATTCAACAAACTTTGGTGAAGCTAAGTTAAATTACACAACCTTAGTCCCATTTATATTTCATTAAAACACAAGTGGGCTATGAACCGCAAGCCTAACACCCCCTTAGAGTAATTAAACTCACAACACATGCATTAAGTTTAGAGTAAGAAGTTCAAGCAACTTAACAATTCCCGTAAGAATCATTAAGCCACCACCTAAAGGCTACACATGCTCACGGATTCAAGAAGTGGTCAATTTCAAGTTTCCGATTCATTAGTTTCCTAAACATGCTTTCTAGGTGACTAAGCTAGTATACACATTTAGTAAGCATTAAAGTTTAGAAGCCCATAGATTCAAAACATGCATAAACATCAAAACACATGGAAATTTACATTATTAATTTGCACATAAGTTTGCCCTAGCCTCAAATCCAACTACTCACAACACATGTTATTACAAATACAAGCCATGAACATCAAATTAAAAAGAGAGAAGGAAAGAAAAAGAGAAGAACTACCCAACCTTCTACCTAGCTCTCAAAGATGTCAAATGATGAGAGAATTGCTTCAAGGTATGGGATTTTTGGTTTTACAACCCAAAACACCATACACATCCACAAAACTCAAAAACAAAGAAGAACAAAGGCTTGCATGTGTGAAAGCAAGTGTTGTGATTGATTTAGAGTGTGTAGTAACTTCGGTTTTGGTGAAACCCAAGTGCCTACACACCTATTTCTCACACAAACTCAAAGAACTATGTACAAGCTATGAAAAACTAACCTAAAACTAGAGAAAAGAGAGATTTTGATGCTCCAAAATGGGGGAGCCAAGGGGGTGCCCGATTTTGGGAGAGAGGAAGGGCTATTTAGAGGCCAAGGCAATCCAAATCAAGGGTGGAGATCAAAAGAAATGAAAGGCTAGATGTGATTGACAAATGTGTAAGATCTTTGTGTTGCATTAAGAAAACCTAAGTAAATCTGCTGAAGTCATCCACAATAGTAAGGAAATAAAAAGCACCAGAAAGAGAAGGGTGTCGATAACGACCCCAAATATCACAATGAATTATTTCAAAAGGTCTTGTAGAAGAAATAGAACTAGGACTGAACGGTAATCGACTCTACTTAGCCAAGGGACATACATGACAAGCATTATTTAGCTGAATGGAAAAATGTAAGAAATTCTTTGCTATATGACTTAAACATGGAGAGGAAACATGGCCCAAGTGATTATGCCAAAGATTGGTAGGGGAAATGGCAAGGTTGCAAGATGATCTGGAAGGACTGGTAATGGAAGGACTAGATTTTTCCTTTGCTAGTGCCACCAAATAGTATAGCCCATCACATACTTTACCTAAACCAATCGTCCTCTTCGTAGCCAGATCCTGCAAAATGCACCAATAAGGATAGAATGTCACTGAACAATTCAGACCTCTTGTCAAACGGCTAATCGACATTAAATCAACTTTGAACTTTGGCACAAACAGCACATCATGTAAATAATATATGGTACTCAGAGGCAAAGAACTTGTAGCTTCAATATGCACTTTTTCTCCACTAGGTAGCAAAACAGGTGGTAGCACAATTTTTATTTTTATTCAACAATTTAGAGGACGAAGTAATATGATCTGTCGCCCCGCTATCAATTATCCAATTGCGGGAAGCGACTCTAGACAAACCTGGCTGCGTTACTGCATTTGCTTTAGAACTCGAGCCGATATTTGGATTGGGCTTTTGGGCTTGTTGGAGTGCAGCTAAAAATTGTTTGAATTGGGCCTCAGATAAAGTAATTGCTGACCCATTCTCCTCTTCTACTATGCCCATAGCAGTAACTTGGTTTGCAGAAGGAGAGTGCGCGACTGGTGCAGCAGTGTTCTTCTTGGGGAAATTTCCGGATCCTTGCTTTGCCTTGGGATGACCCGGAGGAAAGCCAATCAAGTGAAAGCAGGTTTGGACCCAATGTCCTGGATCACCACAATACGTACAATGCGGCCTTCCCCTTCCTCGACCTGAACCAAAACGCGTGGTGAAGCCGCGTTCTGCATCCCGACCGGTCTGAAAAGTTGGTCGGTCACCACGACCGCCTCTGCTGCAGGTCTGATTTGGCCGGCCGCCGCTCCGGACAGCCATGGCGGCGGCGCTTGAACTGGACTCCGGCACGGCATGTGAAGACACAATCAAACGCTGTTTTTCCTCTTGTGCAACGGCAGAATATGCTTGTCTGACACTTGGGATTCATCAAGAGGATTTGACCGCAGGTTGCACTGTAAGTCTCATTTAATCCCATCAAGAATTGCATGAGCTTTTGTTGATCTGCCTGTGCTCCTTGTGGTGCTTCTGAATAGGACCCCAATTCATCCCATAAACTTTTCAATTTCGTGTAGTATGCTGAAGCTGATTGTTGTTCTTGCCTGAGTGAAGCGATATCTCGCTAAATTTCAAATATGCGAGGTGCATTGCCTTGTGAAAAACGCTCACATAAATCTTCCCATACCTCATGAGCTGTAGGATAGTAGATGATATTGTTAGCAATTTCAGAACTTACTGTGTTAACGATCCATGAATGGACCATGTCGTTGCATCTTGACCAGGTCGCATATCCTTCTGGGTCTGCTTCGGCTGATGGAGCTTTGATTGAACCATTCACAAAGCCGAGCTTGTTTTTAGAATTGAGAGCTAATGTCATAGCCCTCTTCCAACCTGTGTAGTTGTCTCCATTCAATGGTTTGGAGACTAGGACCAATCCAGGATGGTCTGAATGATGAGTGAAGAATGGATTTGAGATTTCAGATTTTGAATTATCTGAATTGGATGGTGATGGTGGGACATCATCACCAGCCATGGTGATTGTGGCTTTGTGAATTTGTTGTTGAGAAGACTAAAGAAGAGTCAGGATAGTGTATCCTGCTCTGATACCATGAAAAACAGTAGAGACAGATTTGCTGGAAGTGATCATTGCTCTATTGATCTCTATATCATATATACAAGAATACAACTTGATTCTAGGATACAAAAAGGAAAACTATTATAGGCCTATTAATGCTTAGATATAGAATCAATGTGATGATACAAAATGAATGATACAAAATGAATGATACAGAATGAATGTGTTGAATGTTGACAGCTACACCAAGCTGATTTTGCTCTACTTTCTAACAGAACTTTTACTCACTTGCATACTGATAATGTATCAAGTATATTAATCATTTAAAGTACATAGTATTCTGCTGATAGTGAAATATATGTACCTGACCTCTAATTTTTAAATGAGCCAACGCTTGCAAACCTTATTCTAAGTCAGAAATCAAAATTATTATTACATCTAGTATCATCTCATGGATTAAAATGATTTTAGCTATGAAGAACATTTAGGTGATGATATCATCTGTACATGGTTATTCAAACATCGTAATTAAACCAGCTGATCGTAGTTTGAAGTATATAGATTTCAACTAACTGTACCAGTCTTGTTATGATATATGATTGATAGCACAAATGATAGATTTTTGATGAATTTGTTTTAGTTACTCCTTTTGCTGCGTCATTACTTAATGGCTTTTGACTTGATCCATTTTATCTGGTTATAGATAGTCCTGTGAATGCACGAGAAGAAAGCCACACAATACTTGACTTTCAGGCCACCCATTCTACTCCCAAGGCAGTCACCACCTCCATTTTATCATAGCACAGTAGAGAAAACCAGAAGAAAAAGTTTCTCTGATAAATGCAGTTCCCTACTGAGAGTCAAACTATATACTGTGGCAGAGCTTCAGTCAGCTACTAACAGCTTTGCGGAAGAAAAGTTGTTGGGCCAAGGATCTCTTGCTTCTATTTACAAAGCCGAGTTTCCTGATGGCCAAGTATATACCTGAATTTTCCTTTAGAATAATTATAGAAACTTAATAACAGTCACTTATTTTGAATCTTGTGAGAAATGTTTGACTGCGATTCCTTTGTTTTAGATTTTGGATGGAAAGAACATCAAGATGTCCGGACTCTCTTTCCATGAAGAAGAACAATTCCTGGGCGTCATTTCCACTGTTTCTCAGTTGAAGCACCCGAACATTGTACCACTTGTTGGCTATTGTGTGGAGCGTGGACAACATCTTCTTGTGTATGAATATGTTGGAAATCTATCCCTTGATGAGGCACTTCACAGTGATGCATACAAGCCTCTGTCCTGGGGCCTCCGTCTCCAAATTGCTCTTGGTGTTGCTCAAGCTTTAAAGTAAGGACTCTATATTGTTGTCAGACAAGTTCAATTTCATATTTGCATACTCTTTTAGATTTTATTGACTCTCTTTGCAAATGGCATTTTCACTTTTCAGCTATCTGCATTCCACATTGTCGTCTCCAGTAGCTCATGGAAACTTGAAGAGAGACAATATCTTACTTGATGAAGAACTTGCTCCTCATATCTGTGACTGCGGACTTGCTATTTTGAGGCCACTTACAAGCAATAGTCTTAAACTGAAGGTATATACTGTCAATAAATCCAGTTTTAATTTGCAATTGAAACTAATATGGAAGATTTTTTGCTGCCTTTGCTGATACAAAACAATTTCTATCAAATTGAGGCCCAGTAAAGAAAACATGTCTTTTCAGCTCTAGGCTTCTTCATATGAACCCCTTGATAAAAAAAATATATGCTCTATCAAACTGCTTATATCCAAAATGTCATTGGTTTTGATAAAAACAGGCTTCAGAAAATGTTGTTGGTGACACTTGCTACATTGCACCTGAGCATGTCTTACCAGGGTTTGATAAGACAAAGAGTGACATCTATGACTTCGGAGTGCTGCTGTCGGAGCTCTTAACAGGAAGGAAACCTTCCGATAGGTATGCATTATTCATGAGTGTTTCTCCTATTTAAAAATACTGTTGTCATGCTTCTTGATTCTGAACATATTGCCTTTGTTTATTACATAGTTCAAGACCAAGGGAAGAGCAATCACTGGTGAAATGGGCTTCAAAGACAGAGAGTCTGGCTGAGATGATCGATCCAGGCATTAAAAAGGCATCTTCCTCCAAGGCTCTCTCAAATTTTGCTGATATTATCTCCCTCTGTACACAGGTAAACCACAGCTTAACTTCTGTGTGGCAACATGTAAATTCTTTGATGAGTAGTTCTTACTAGTTTGACAAAACTAAATTGTGTTGTCTCTTATCGGACTAATATTTCCTATGTTTTTAGTGCATTTCTCTCTACATTTTACTTAGTTATTCTCTTAACAATATCATTTCTAACTTAGTTTTGTGTTTGTAGGTAGTTTTCAGTCAAAAATGAAGGCAAGGAGGAAATGGCACAGAAATGATCAAGAAATGAAGAAATGAAGTTTTCCTAATCTTACCAGGAAAAGGAATCCTAAGTCAACTAGGAGTGAGCTCGGAAAAATGGTGTTCGGAAATGAGAAATGACAGAGTCCCAGTTGGACTAGGAAACCTGATGACACTAGGAGACCTGGTGGTGTTAGGAGATGTTGTGGCTTCAAGATGACTCAAGATAGTTCAAGAATATTCTAGAATGCACAAGGAATTTCGGCAATTGAAGAATGGGCTTCGAAATTGTCCAATTGAGAAGCCTGGCCCAAAGATTGAAGCATGTGACTTGCACATGAGCTTCTAGACCCTTCTTGACGTCTTGGAGAAATCCTAAATCAATTTCATTTGTTTTTTTCATTGAAAAATAAAGAATATTCAAGAAGATTTCGGAAATCCCAAAAAGGGAGAGTTTTGAGGAGAATCTGCCTGTGCAGATTAGTCAACTTCAACAGAGTCCTGAGAGCATCTCAGAATGAAGAAAATTATGATCTTTATATGGTTGGAAATCTACGGATGTCTAGTTTCCAGATATTTTTACGGTTCGTTAATATCAATTTTCTAGAAGAAGTTATGGCCGATTTAGTACACGAATGTCAATCTGCCCGGAAATTGGTTTTGCGCGAATAAGGAGAGTTTGGACGTGAATATCTTTTGGGATGAGTTTGGGAAGGTCTCTACTCCATATTTGATCTGATTTTGAGGATATATTTCAGCCATGATGATGTGGACCAATGAGAAAATTCAAAAGGAAATCTACATCAACACAAAGAAGGAAAGTGAATCAGAATTGAAGACGGAGAGCTAGGGTTTGACGTCTAAAGCTTCCTCTATATATACACACCTATGTTGGACGTTTTTGATATATTCCATCACTCCATTCAGCCATCTCTCTCCCTCCATACACGTCCACACCTTCCACAACTCTAAAATATCATGAAACCCTGAATCAAAATCGCAATTCCTCTCCCTTTATTCTCTCAAAGTTTCGGCCTCTCCAATTGTTCAAGACTTTGAAGCCGTGAAGCAAGTTCCATCCTCCATTCATCATCTCCTTGCCGTGAGCCTCATCATCCTCCACTACCTTTGAAGACCTTCTTGCGTCCTTGAAGCTTCTTCAAAAGTGTAACCCTGAACCCTAGAACTTTGTTTTCGGTTTTATTGTTTTGTAACTTAAAAATCAGATTCTATAGCGTTCTATGTTTTTGATTTTATTGGATGTTTAGACTTTTTGTTAGAATAAAGAGCATGTTTTGATGTTTAGTTTTCGAATACTATGAAGCATGATAAACGTTTTAGGATTTTCAGATAATAATTTGCGATTTCTTTATGTGTTATTGATTGTTTGTTGATTTTGTGCTTCACAATCCCACATTTTATGTGTTTATCTTAGTTGGTTCGAAACAATTAGGGTTTGCATGTAATTGAATCTAAATTAAGATTTGCTAGCGTTCTAGGTCTTAATTGCTTAAGTGAAAAACCTATAATTCCTTAGGTAAATCAACAAAGAGATTTGCATGCTTGATTAGCGTTCTAACTTGTGTGTTCTTCTTAAATCAATCAAACTTCCACATGTTCTTAATGCATTGATTGTGTTTTGTTAGGGAATTCACTAGCTTTGCATGATTAATAGGGTTAATTATGATGTGTTCATCTAGTTAATCTAATTAAAGGAAGTAATAAGGACTTTGTATGCGTTCATCTCTGTTCTTGATTGATTTCTTCCAATTGCATGTTTTGATTCGTGAATTATTATTTGGTGTTCTGTTTTCGTGTTAATAGTGGTTGACTACATCATGCATCTTTGCCGTCCCCTTTATCTCTTCTTGATTCATGGATTGATTGATCATTGTAGTTAGTTTAATTAGATTAGAATATAAATACTTTCGAAATCCCCTATCTTGTAATTTTTGTAAATATATACTTATACTTTGTTTTATTTTTATTTTATACTTTGTGAATAGTACTAATTTGTTTAACGTTTTTGACAGGAAGTATACCCCAATCCCCGGCTTAGAACGATACCTACTTACTCATACTACAATTCGATGCAGGGTTTTAAATTGGCACTCACTTTGAGTGTATCAGTCTCTCTCTCTGAAACTTGAACAGCTAATGAAGCAATTCCGACCACCAATTTCTGAAGTTGTGGGCTCTCTTTATCACAACTAATACAGAAGAGTATGAAGGGAAGGAAACAGAAGATTCCAGTGAAAATCCTGGGGAAAACCGAAAGGATATTGAGAAATAGGATGGCCTCTGTAGTCAAGGTGCTGTGGAACCATGATGGGATGGAAAGAACGACTTGGGAATCGGAAACAGAGAAATTGCATTCAGGAGAAGACTACATGCATTCAGGAGAAATTGCATCTGCTTTACTTTTTCAAGGCTATCCAGCTCTCCCTTTTGCTCCATATGAAGTACAACCCAATATGTCATCTTTAATGCGCATATCAGATGCTCGCATGTGAACCAAGACCTTGAGACTCTCATCTGTCCTTGAAATTCTACAAAGCTCCTTGATAAATACTAAATATGACTTTAAAGTGGGCTTAATGCTTTTGTCCTTCATATCATCAAATACATTCCATGCTTCAGATACATTTGTCACGCCCCTGATTTTTAACACAAATAAAAAATCGATACATAATCCCATAATTATACATGTGTGATCGTTCAGCCATCAATACAAAATACCTGGAAACTTGTTTCCCTTTAAACCAAGTACATGCTGATGCCCTGAACCCTCAAAGTTAATATACACTCACTCCACAGAGTTATATATTACACAAGCTTACGAATTAAATTGTCAACAACAAAATAAAACGTAAATGCTCCTCAGAGCTCACTACAAGTGGAAGTCTTAATAACGGTAAAGTCACAAAATTGGTTTGCTACCGTAAAGCTGCAAAGACGCTACCTCAGCTTCAGCCATGATTATCCTAACCTGCAGGATTGACCCCTACACCGTTTGAATGGTGCACCGGGTTGCCACACAACAAACCCGGTAAGCTTTTGCAAGCTCGTATGAGTAACTCAAAACAACTCACACAAAATCATGGGATAAAACCCGCACGTTTCAATCGAGGAAACAACTCACGCAAATCACGGGATAAACCCACACAAATCACGTTTCAATCAAGAAACAAATCACGGGATAAACCCACACAAAATCACGTTTCAATCAAGAAACAAATCACGAGATAAACCCACACAAAATCACGTTTCAATCAAGAAAAAATCACGGGATAAACCCACACGAATCACGTTTCAATCAAGAAACAAAGCACGAGATAAACGCACACGAATCACGTTTCAATCAAGAAACAAAGCACGAGATAAACTCACACGAATCACGTTTCAATCAAGAAACAAAGCACGGCGGACATACTAGAGCTCTAACTGATCGTAACCACTCGCCCAGTCAAAGGCGTGATTCTCGATTCCTTGCCTTGGTCACCATCTGTGACATATGATTTCAGATCCCGTCTGGTCTTAGAATCAAACGTTAAGGTCACCATCTGCGACCTGTCACCATCTGTGACATATGATTTTTCAGATCCCGTCTGTTAATGCTCAAAGTCTGGCGGTAGCCAAACCTTCGTTTAACGCAGGTCCGGTGGGCGGACCGCTACTCTGTATACTTGATGATCTTCGCTAGCTGTCAAATGAGAGACAGGGCGTCAGAGGGAGACCGCGTTGGGCGGTCTTCACTTCTCCGATGCCTAAGTCAGTCCATGCATATAGGCAGTGTAACAATAAATGAGTAATAGAATGCGTAATTAATGAAGAGAGAAGAGAGGACCTATTTATAGGTGAGGAGAGGTCTGATCTTCTCTCTGTTTTCGATGTGGGACTGATGTGCTTCAGTTCTTAGTTTCAGTAGCTTCTGACGCCGTCGTGGAGCAGCGCGTGGCGGCGCGTCGGCGGTGATATGGGGACGACCCTGCGCTCAGGCCGTAGCCCGCCTGGCGGTCTACCCGTAGGACATTATTTTGGTGGGAGTTGATACTTCTGGCGGTATAATGAGCGTAGCTCATTATAGCTAATTATGCTTGCAAATGTACATGTAGGTACACCGTCTGGTCTTAAAATCAAACGTTAAGGGCAACTCCAACCATGGGGTGCCAAACTCAAAATTGGCCAATTATAAGACTTTCCATCTCCAACCAAGGCTTTTTGGTGGATCTGGTCTTATAAATATAAGACTTGGAGCCATTTGAAGTCTCATATTTGAGACTTTTCCAAGACCAGGACTCGGCACTGTTCATGGGGCCCAGCATGTGGGCTGTCTCAGCCCAAAAGAGGGAGGAACGCGCCAGGGTGGAGAAGGAAGGAGACGCGCGCGCCATTTGAAGGGAAGAAGGTCAGCACGCGCGCCAAGGAGCTGGAGAGAGAAGGTGAAGGGCTTTTTCATCTGCAGACGTGGGGCCCGCGAGCATTTTCTGTCCCCTGTTGACCGTTGGAACCCCCAACGGTCATGAAACCGGCGGTCCTGATTGATCAGTTTAAATATAGACGGTCAGATGTGCCCCTTTTTTTTTTTTTTTTTTTTACTCAACAGATCCATTTTCAATCTGATGGCTCAGATTTGAGGGGAAAAAACTTATCAACGGCTCTTATTAATTGAAGAGTTATTATTTCCTTTTTGTTCCAAAAAAATTAAAAAATTACCAGAAAATTGAGGGGAAAAAATATACCCGTTGAAACAGTGCAACAAGGGGTTAATAAGAATAATTTTTAAATATTATGATAAAATGTTAAATTATTTATTTTTACCTTATTTAATTAAATTAACATATTTTTAATATAATATTCATCAAAATTATACTCATATTATATTTTAGTCAAGAATAGTGAAAATAACACCCCCATATAGCACCTCATGGTTGGAGATGAGAATTGAGTCCTATATGAATAGTGCAACAAGGGGGTGCTAAAATAAGAATAGCACCCCCAAATAGAGCCTATGGTTGGAGTTGCCCTAAGGTCACCATCTGCGACCTGTCACCATTTGTGACTCTTGGTACAAGGACCAATACATTTAAAATAAGTCATGCTTGACTCAAAAATGTAACATCAAACTCAATACTTTTCCAACAATAGAAAACATCTTTTTCCACAATATTGTTTCCTGAAAAGTTGCCTTCAACAATAATATGAACGCAATCATGCATATTATTCGTCACACATCACTCACAATAATATATATATTTCACGTAAATATATATATACGTAGTCATTCGCTCAGGAATGCCTACTAATACCAACTATAGTATGCAGTTAAACAATAACGCCAAAACAATAATGGTAACTCCGTTCGTAAATGAACGTTGTGAGATTACTCACCTCGAAGTCCTGCTGCGTCTTCTATACAGAACCAAACTAATACTCACACCACCAACTCGTCCAAAATACCTTGAGAAGCACCTAATCACCAATGATCTCAAATCAATATATGAATCACCAAGTGATACTAAATTTCGAATCCCCAATCGAACAACAACCCTGAAAGTAACGCCAATCGAGGCGAACCCTCATCTAAGACCACCCAAAGTCTCCAGAATGCTTTTACGATCGATGTGACAAAACCACAAGTCGATCGGATAGTCAGATCCTCACGGATCGAATAATCGAACTATCGAAATCACAAAAACCCTAACATGCTCATACGATCTCCAAAAATTACGTATTGTATATCGAAATGCTCATATCGACGAGTAGATCGAACTCAGGAACAAAAACTATCCCTGAGGTGGCCGGAAGGCCGCCAAAAACGCCGCCACAGTCGGTGGCACAACCACCACCGGCCAAAACTCAAAACTAGATTAATACAACCGTCCAAAATGTCAAGAACACCAAATAGATCAACTTTAATACCTGGGGTTCAAGCCAACATAGCCTAGATCGCCGCCACAAGCCGCCGTGAAATGTTCACTTTGAGTTGATCTGATTCCAACGTGAATCGATCAAAACAAACACCACAGATCGATCAGGGAGGCTTCTACGAACTCAGCCCAGAAAACTTGAAGCCGTGACGTCGCCGGAACTAGGATTTCCGATCGGGTTCGACTGCACTCGAGTTCTCCGAGTTGCTACACCACCGTGACCGAGAATCGATGCTAGAGGCCACCACCAGGAGGACCAGAACAAGGAGGCGAGTTGGTCTGCCCAGGTCCCGCTGCTAGAGGTCGTCGGAGATCGCCGGAAAAGCCTGGTCGGATCATCCGGATCCGGGTCGGGTCGAGCGGCTGATAAGAGAGAACGGAGGATTTGAATAGTTTCCGAAAATGGAAATTTCCCAAAATGGTCCGGAGCTGCAGGAATTAATCCGATTCGCCAGGCGAATCGGATGAGGAGATTGATCCGGAGCTACAGGAATTAATATCTGAAAAAGTCATGCTGTACTTCTCGCAGCCTGTTAAGAGGGATTCGGGTCTGGAGGAATAGGGTACCAGTGAAAACCTTAACCCTCCGTCTCCTGGCTGGAAGCTCGTTCAGAGAAAGGGAAAAGAAAAGAAGGCTGATAACATCATTGAGCCGAACTCCAAGAAGGATGCTGGCCATGGGAAAGGGAAAGCAACTCAAGGAGGAATGGTGCAAAGAGGAAAAAGCTATAGGGATGTTGCCAAAGGTGCTGGTAACATTATTATTGGAAAAAGTGGGAAGGAAGGCCTAGGTCTGGATAACCAAGCTGGAAGTGACTCTGCCAGTAAGGGTGACGGGGTGAGTTCCTCCTCTGGTTCTACTTCTAGCTCTTCTTTAAATGAAATCTCTTATGAAGATCTTAAGGAAATTTCTAACATATATGATTTGGATAACTCATCCCCTGATCCCAATGATCTGAATGAGAGGATTTACTACTCCCCCACCAACCCTATGGATTACTACTATGCTAATTTTAGCTCCCCCTTGAGATTGTTGTATGAGAGTTACAAGGAAGCAAAAAATGCTGGAATGGATTAGGAGATGGCCCTCGGATAACTGATTAATGAGAATCAATTGGATGTGGAAACCAAAGACAAGAACCCTGGTAGGAGCCCAAGCACTAGCTCAGCTATGTCTAAGATGCAAATTAGTGATGAAGGTGATTACAAGAGCCCAAAAAAGAAGACCAAAGAGATGATTGAGGATATGAACATGGCTGAGGCAGATGACAAGGAGGTGGGCAGCCCCTCCTCTGTCAACAATGCAGAATGAAGATAGTGGCATGGAATAGCAGAAGCAGCGCATGGCCATGATTTACTGCGCAGATCAAGTTTTATGCTTCCTCTTTTTGTCTTGATGCCCTTTGTATCTTCGATACCAGGGCATCAACTAATATTCTAAATAAAACTATTAGGAAGTAGCCTTTTGATTATGGTATTGTTGTCCCTGCCAAGGGGCAATGTGGAGGCTTGCTCCTGTTATGGAAATCTTTTATTTTGAGCTTTAATATTATTCATGTCCATGATCGTTTCATTCATTGCCATATGACTGATAATAACTCAAAAAAAGCTACTTTTATAACTTTTATCTATGCTTACCCACAAAAAGAGAAACAACAACCTCTGTGGGAGGAAATTCTAAGGCTCAAACCAGATAATAATGAACCATGGGTTTTAATGGGGGATTTCAATAGCATCCTAACTCTACAAGAAAAGGTTGGAGGTTTAAACAGAATAACAAACCATATGATTAATTTCAGCAAGTTTCTCAATGAGGCTAATGTCATTTCTTTAGATGTTGATGGTGTACCTTACACTTGGACAAATAAGCAGCAAGATGAAAACACTATCTATGAAAGGCTTGGCAGAGTTTGTGTCAATGCTAGCTACCTGAATCTCTTTCCAACTATGAAACTGGAAAACTTTCCCATAGTTAACTCCGACCATGGTCCTATTTGCCTAACTATTATACCTCAACACCAGAAAATACAAAAACCGTTTAAGTTTGAAGCTATATGGCTGTCCCATAAAGACTTCAAAACAGTGGTAGCAAATTTTTGGGGAAAACATTTGGAGCAGGACCCTTTAAAAACTTCCTGGCCATACGGAACAAGAATGTCTTTGGTGACTTATTTAAAAAAAATTCTGTGTTGCAGGACAGAAGCTATGATATCCAACAACAGCTCATGATGTTCCCAAGATCAAATTACCTGAAAGAACAAGATGTTCAAGTAAGGGATGAAATGGTGAAAATCTATAGAGAAGAGGAGCTCTTCTGGGCCCAAAAAGCGAAAGCTGACTGGTTAGCCTTGGGTGACTAAAACACCAAGTTTTTTCAAACCCAAGCTAACCTTAGAAGAAGAAAAAAAAACAATATAATAGGGGTAAGAGATAATAACGGGTTATGGTTAGATGACACTAAATTTTTCATTCCTTTCTTTGTACAGGATTTCCACAAAAGATTCACATCCAGCAACCGACCAAGTAATACAGATATGAACAACTTCTTATCACCCCTTCAGCCATGCATCACAGAAGAGGACAATTTATACCTGCTGAAGCAAGTCACAGAGGAGGACATTAAAGATGCGGTACATTCCATAGGACCACTAAAAGCCCCAGGACCAGATGGACTTCTTGCCATGCTCTACTAGAAATGCTGGAATGAGGCTAGTCCCTCTCTAGTTCCGATGATCAAGAGTTTCTTTGAGAATGATATGTCTCTAAATGCTTTGAATCACACTAACATAGCCCTTATTCCTAAAAATGAAAAACCTGAGTTTGTCTCTCATTATAGACCTATTAGTTTGTGCAATGTTTGTTATAAAATAATCACAAAAATTATGGTTAAAAGGCTGAGACCTTTGTTGGAAAAATGCATATCCCAAAACCAGGGAGCTTTTGCTCCGGGAAGATTAATACAAGACAATATCCTCATTGCTCATGAATTGTTCTCAGACTTTCAGAGAAAAAAAAGGTCAGCAACAGCTATGGCTGTTAAACTTGACCTTGAAAAAGCTTATGACCTCTTATAGATTGGGACTACATTAGAGCTTTTCTGACTAAGTTTGGGTTCCACAGGGATTGGATTGATAGAGTATTGGACTGCATCACAGCTGTCTCTTTCTCTGTCTTAATTAATGGAAAACCATAGGGTTGGTTTCAACCTACTAGAGGAATAAGACAAGGAGACCCTCTGTCACCTTATATCTTCATCCTCTGTATGGAGCTTTTAATTAGGCAACTTAATAACCTGACTCTTCTAGCTCTAAAAATCATGTAGGACTACTGTCCTCACCGATGGGTTTTAGGATATCCAATCTGGTCTTTGCTGATGACTGCCTACTATTTGCTAGAGCTTCCACTAGAGGAGCTAGGAACATTCTCAAAATTTTAGATGCCTTTGCCACTGCGTCAGGTCAAAAAATCAATTTCAATAAATCTTCTCTTTACTTCTCCCCCAACACACCTAACCAGCTTAAACAGGACATTGTCAATTTTCTGAACATCCAGCAAAAGAGTACCATAGGCAAGTACTTAGGTATTCACAATGTTATCTTTTGGAAGGATCCGATTAATGCCAAGGAACTCCTTCTCAAAATAACAAATAAATTGGTTGGTTGGAAAAAAGGTATCCTGTCGAGAGCCGGAAGGGCTACTCTGATCAAAACCAACCTAGCTGGAATGCCTAATCATGTTATGTCTTGCTTCAAATGTTCTCCTAAGTTTACTAATGCTATAGATAGAGAAGCTAGAGATTTTTTATGGGGTTCAAGTGCAAACCCCCTCCCCCCCCTCCCCCCCCCCCCCCAGTCGCCTGGGATAAGACCTACAGCTTTTTTTAACAATGCGGCTATTGCAAAATTGGGTTGGAAAATAATAACATAGCCCAATAACTGGTGGGTTCAAATCATGAAAAGAAAATATTGGAGGAAGACCTCCTTCTTCGAAGCTAAAAAGAAGCAATCTAGTTCATTAGCCTGGAAAGGTATTCTAGATTGCAGGAATATCATAAATCAGGGTATGAGATGGACCATTGGGAACGGGAGCTGCATAAATTTCTGGACTTTCAACTGGATATTCCCCTTCCCGTTGGTCAATTTAATTCCTCAAACCCAAAGGAACTCAATTAACTGGAACAATACTATCAGTGACTTCATTACAAGCAACAGGTGGAACAAAGCAAAGCTACTAAGTTGTCTTGATCAGGATATAGTCAAGCAGATCCTAGGGCTCCCTATTCCTATTCATGATCAAGAGGATGCCTTTGTCTGGGGCCCAGCTCCGAACGGTAAGTTTTCTGTTAAAACTGCAACTTGGATACAATGCAAAGAAACTATGAACCACCCCCAAATTAAACTTATCAACAAAATGTGGAATCTGAATATGCCCCCCAAAATCAAAATGTTTAGCTGGCTTCTTCTTAGAGGGAGGCTAAAAACGAAAGACAGAATTTCGAGATTTACTTCTATTATTGATAACAGTTGTGTTCTTTGTAACTCGGACAATGAAACCGCAGATCACTTGTTTGGTATTTGCCCCTTTACCAAGGAAGTCTGGAACTTGATGAATCTGGCTAATGCTTAGAACTGGAATAATGGGTACTTGGATGTCTTCAATACCCTATTCCTCAGTAAAAGCTATGATAAAAATCTCTTTATGAAAGTGCTTGCCGCTTGCTGGCAAATCTGGAAGGCAAGGAATGACTGTTGCTTTCGTAATATTAGATCTCATCCTAGTTCTATTGTTGCTGCAACAACTGCTACCCTAAAAAGCTATTCATAATGCAACCAGACTAGTTCAGGAGGAGCTATTCAAAACATCCCAAAGGTGATCAAATGGCACCCTCCTCCTGAAGACAAAATCAAAATCAATTTTGATGGCTCTGTCTCAAGCTCAGAAGCAACTTGTGGATTTATCTGCAAAGACACCAACGGTAACCTCACAATGGCGATGTCCAAGAATATTGGTACTACTACGGTGCCAACTGCTGAGGCGACGGCCTTAAGAGACAGTCTCTGGATGGCTATACAGAAAGGCTACAAAAATGTACAAGTTGAAGGAGATTCCAAGATAGTGATCGATGCAGTGAACGGTAAAATATCCCCACCCTGGAGACTTGCACAAATCATTAATGACATTAGGAAGATCGTCTGCAACTTCGAATCCATTTCCTTTAGTCATATTTACAGGGAAGCAAACTTTGCTGCTGATGCATGTGCAAACCTCAGACACAACTACGCTGGGGAAAAAGTGTGAGAGAGACACTTACATCCCAACATTTCAAGGGCAATGTTATTTGATAGACTAGGATCTAGGTGCACTAGAGGCACCTCTCTGTAACTCTTGTTGTAGGTTTCTTATAAAAAAAAAAAAAAACTTCTCCATATGAACTCCGATTTGAGCGTACCACATGTCCACAGACTCGGTTTAACGTCCTCTACAACTTTCACGAAGAAAAATTTTCTCAAAAAGTCAACTTTTTGGTCCACTAAAAGCATCAGAACGAAGTTTAGAGTGAAAGTAATTGTCGTTTACCGTCCAAATGACTAGTAAACCGGTAAATTGAGATACGGGATGTAACAGCCGGAGCCATGGTGGTCGAAGAGCTTTATTTTGGATACATAAATTTTTGCATGTTTTAGGGAGGAGTCTAAAAGACAAATGACGTAACTTACAACCAGTGATGACTACATTGCTCGCTCAATCTTGACCACAAAATTTTATGGTAAGGGGCCATTTGGTAGGGTGTTTTTGACTTTAAACATATCGTGTCAAAACTATCTGCTCAAAACTTTGACCAAAATGCTAGAGACTCTTCTTATCTGAAAGAGTGTGTTAAAAGATTTGCACAGAAATATCCATATCTCATATCCCTCTCTCCACTGTTCGTCAAGCTACTCAACAAGACCTCTTCGGCTCCGGCAATAATTACTTCTGATCCCAATTGCCGATCGGAGAAAGGTTATGGATATTCAAAAGGGAATCATGACCAGTCCTTTTATCTTTCTTTCCTTTAGATTTGTTGTAAAAAGTAAAAAGAAAATACAAAGCTTGCTTTAAAATACAATATAAAAATACATATCCACACGGACTTCGAGAATAAACAAAAAAATAAGAAAAATAATCTAAACAAAGGGTGAGGTTCTAATGAGGACCTTAAAATGAGGACTTTTAAATCAACTGTTGGATGACATTTGTTGTAAAATTAATATTTCAACTAAAATTGAAACCACTCATCGAACTATTGATTTGAAAATCCTCATTTTAAAGTCCTCACTAGAACCATTCCCTCCAAATAAACTCTCATACTATATTTTATGTTATAATTCTCCAAGTAGTGAAGTGAAAAATGGTGGAGAACTGAAGTATGATGAAGTTAGCTTATAGATTCACGCTACATTGTAACCAAGAAATCAGAAATTTGCAGCCCTAGGAACCCAAAAGGATGTATTCCTCTAAAAGTTAATTGAATGCAGTTAATAGACAGATGAAACTTGAAGAGTTGTGTAACTTCTGGCCTCACTTCTCCAAGCTTTTGCTTTCAACAGACCCACTCAGAGTGAGCTTGTGGATTCAGTTCCGGCCCTACTTTATACAAATTTGTGCATTTATTTTGTCCACATATCCGAGGTATGTAAAAAAATAACAGCAACCGTATTTTCTTTTCTAAGAGTAATCATTCTCGAACAACTTAACTGATACAAAATTTACAAATGGCTGGGAATTGAACATTGACTACAAGACTACTTGAAAGAATTAAAGAATCTGACTGTGTCATTTAGGGCATGGATAAAGTCATCAACATCCTCTCTAGTGTTGTAGAAGTAAAGACTCGCACGTGCACTTGCACCGACGCCTAAATGTCGATGAAGGGGTTGGGCGCAGTGGTGACCTGATCGGATAGCCACTCCATGCTGGAGTTAAATTTAAATCAGTTACATAACAGCTACTGATTTGAGATAATACTTAAATTAACAAATGCCAGGAATAAGTCAGAAATGAAGGAAATAAGTCTAATAGTTTTGCTTCTTGCATAAAGATACCTGTTGGTCAAGAAGAGTTGCCAAATCTGTAGGATGTATATTCTCGACATTGAAAGAACAAAGAGCAGCGCGGTGGACATCTTCTGAAGGCACCGGACCATAAATTCGAATGTTGGGTATTGAACAAAGACTATCATATAGATATTTGGCCAGCTCTATCTGCAAAAAATATTAATACAAAAATAAAATAATTGCAAACAATGAAGTTTCAATACAACGTATAAATACATGATCTTCACATGCAAAATTTCTGAACACATAATGTCACCAGCACAATCAAATCTAAATTCTTCCATTGATTGCTTCCCCAAAATAATCATAATATTTAACCAGTATGTAAATCTCAGACCAAAAAAAAAAAACCAGTATGTAAATTTCCCCAGTCTACACTATCCCCAATCAATATGATACATGAAATTATAGGATTTCTTTGGATAACCAGAATGAATGCAAACAATGCTCCCAACAGAACAAAAGAACCCGAATTCTTTCAGTTATATAATCTTATCAATACCACACATGAAAATGAAACAAACATGAAGAATTGCAGTTATCAAATAATTTGAAAAAAAAAAAAAAAAAAAAATTAATATTCGATTCACTTAGTTATATATCAAAGCCAAGTCTTATGACAAAAATTTAAAAAGTTGCATATGTGAAGTTGGGTGAGCATGACCTGCTTAGGCCCACGTACTTTTCTTATATATTCAATTTCCACAAAGGAACAAAAAAATAAAAAATATAAATAAAAACAATTGTTCATAGATCTACAAGTGTTGTGTAGGGGTGGGCAAATGTTCAGTTAAACCCAACTGACCCAACCTTACATGGTTGCAAACTGAAGCAACTGCCCATCAGGTTGTGCTTGCGGTTTCGGTTTTGCGCTAACTGAATCCACACTCATTCCCTACCACTTTTAAAGTCAATTTAGGTACTATCTTTATTTTCAAAGCACCACAACAATTTAGGTACTATCTTTATTTTCAAAGCACCACAACCATGCCCACAACCATGCCGCCACGTGGTACACTTCGAGTATTTGAGGGAAGCCTTGGTATTTTAGATGAATTATTTCACTGCTATGTACTTAAAAGATTAAAGTTTGTTTAGTCCCTGTACTATGCCTCCAAAATCGTTTCAGTCCCTGACATTTCAATTTAATCTATAAAGTCCCTGACCTCTTAATTTCACTCCAATAGGTCCGCTCCGTTAGGGTTCCATCCAAATCTGCCGTTAAGATGCTGACGAGGCCATCAATTCCACGCCACCTCAGCTATTTGCATGCCACATCATTGGAAAATTGTCCAATTTACCCTCTTGCATTTCTCCCCATTCTTCTTCTTCACACCCAAAATCCAAAGCGAAAATCACCACCACCGAGCTCTCTCTCCGAGCCCAACCACCACCATGAACCTTAATTCTTTACTCCTTCCTCCTCTACTCACCATCGATCAGCTCCAAAATTCCATTTCGACTAAAAAATTCTAAAACTCTCCACCACCACCACCAATCCCACAATCCAAACTCTGCAACAGAATGTGGAACTCTCAGTACGAATTGCTCCTCCATCAATACAAAATCAAAAGACCCCAACTTTTAAACGACAAATCGCAAATGCACCAAATCAAACCCTTATCTCGCCGGAACACCAAAAGAAAACTCAAGCTGAAGCAAATGTAAAATTGATAGAGAAATTGACCTCCTAATGTAAAATTGATTCGAAAACTGAAATCTTTAACTAGCTAGCTCTTACAATTAAGATAAAACAAAGCTAATAATTATAAGCATCACCGTCTTCTTGGTCGGAGGAGAAAGTGCGGCTGGACAGACCCAACCATAGGACCGCCGTACGAATTGGCGTCTCTGGTCGAATAGAGAGCTAGGGTTTGGGAATTGAGATTGGATTGAGGATGAGGAGCTGGGGCTAGGATCTCGGCTTCGGCGTTGTCGGTTTTGAGGTTGAGATCGACCGAACGGTTTTGAGGATCTCATCTTCAGCAACGACCCGGCTCCTCCGCTAGCTCCTCCTCTCACGACAATACGTTGTCGTTCTGGAGGTCCTCGACAGCTGGACCTGGTTCTGAGAAAAGAGCGAGCTCGCCACCGTCGGATGTCGTCACCGCTAGAATCCTTCAGTTCGGATCGAGGACAGGTTGACGCAGAGATCCTCGCCACCGTTCTTCGGGGTGATGAAGCTGAACCCCTTCTGGTCATTGAACCATTTCACCGTTCCGATCAACCTCTCACTCAACCTTACGGCTGAGATTAACCGATCTGTGGCTGATGTCGGCGTGCTGAAGGACATGCAAGTGATGGTCGTCGATTTGGGCAGGGGAAGAGAGCGATTAGGTGGCGATGGTGGAGGGGAAGGACGACCGGGATTTGGGTTTTGGGAGATTCGGTGTGAGGAAGAAGAAGTTTTGTTCTTTCAGTCTGAACAGAGAGAACTCGTGAGGAAGATGAGGTTGCAGCAAGAAGAAAATGGAGAAGAATAAAAAAAAATTTAAAAAATAAAGGGGAAAGTCAGGGCTATTCTTGACATTTTACCATTCACCGTGCTTACATGGCGCTGAGTTGGCATCTAAATTTGTGCCACGTCAGCAAGTTAACGGAGCCATTGGACGGAGCGGACCTATTGGAGTGAAATTAAGAGGCTAGGGACTTTACGGATTAAATTGAAATGTCAGGGACTGAAACGATTTTGGAGGCATAGTACAGGGACTAAACAAACTTTAATCCTTACTTAAATTGAAGTTATACTAGTCATACCATACTGAAGAAATGATGTAATAGTGAATGTTTAAATTGATAAAATGCATTTGCGGCGCATGTAACAAACGAGTCCAAAATTCGTTATATAGAAAAGATTAAAATGAAGATAAGTTTAATACCTCATATTCATGTATCCGTTGCATACCAATTCCAGACAAATAATCAATAGCTGCTCCTAACCCAATTGCTTCCCCAATTGCTGGTGTTCCAGCCTCGAATCTAGTTGAGTTTATGGTGGTAATTACAAACAAAGGTATCAGAAGGTCGCCATATATATATTTTAGATTTATACGTACAGAATATAAGAAACAAACTATTAGTGATGAAAAAAAAAAAAGACAAAAATACTAA
Source organism: Rosa rugosa (assembly GCF_958449725.1). Taxonomy (NCBI): domain Eukaryota; kingdom Viridiplantae; phylum Streptophyta; class Magnoliopsida; order Rosales; family Rosaceae; genus Rosa; species Rosa rugosa. The sequence continues at coordinate 14,018,501 of NC_084825.1, forward strand.
ACAGAGGACAACTTGACCTTCGGGCTGCATATACCAACTTACTAACCCCTATAATCAAAGAATGACGGTAATAAAATCAATATCAGAGCATAAACATTTCTAAGATCTTCAATCCAAGACACCTCGGAAGAACCTGAAGCCCATAGAAGAATCAGCTCATCCCCCCAAACCACCCCAAAAAAAAAAAAAAAAAAAAAAAAAAAAACCCACCCCCAAAAGAACCCAACATTACCAATGATCCTCTTTATTTCTCTCCATCCAAACTAACCAGAAATCAGCCAACATAAAACGTCACCCCAACACCACAAATTAGCACATAAAGCTGGAGGCTACCATCTCAAGTCAGCATCCCTAAACAACCTTAGCACAAAGACGATGCAATTTGACAACGGACAAGCAAATGATCCGCAGTTTCAACCTCACACCTATAGAAACCACACCAATGGGGAATATACTAACATACGGTCGTCTCTTCTGAACCATATCAAAAGTGTTCGATCTTCCATGAGCAATTAACCAGGCTAACACCTGAACCCGGGTGGGTCCAAATTACATGAGCAGGAGATGGCCTAAACTAAGAAAAAAGAATTATCCATCAACTGCTTAGAGAATTACCCTAACAACTCCATAAACAGAATACCCTACTCTGCTAAGATGGACTGGCAGAACATTTTCTAAACAGGACAGTAATTCCAAATCAGTAAGATTCTTGGCAACCTAAGGTTCCAGCTCAAAAGATATGTAGAGGAATCAAGAGACGTTCTAGAAAGAGCAAAATTATGGGAGTTCAACAATCAGTATTAACAAGGAAAGTACCATTTCCTCACCCTTTCCCCGATATGACAACCTAGACCCAGGAATAGAAGGTCTGACATGACACTTCCTTCACAGATCTCTCCTTTCAGTTTGGGATGGGAATTGGAGGCAGAGTGAAGGTGTGGGGAATTTAAATTTTTTTTTTTTCTACTCTCTTTCTTTGTTTATACAGATTGAACTTCCATAATTGTCTCATTGCTAGAATGTGTGGTGCTTCCTCTTCTTATCCTTTGAGCTGGAACTTCAGGTTTTGCACAAATATAATACAATAACTATGGACAAACCAATGAAATCTTACTGATTTGGAATTAGGGGATGATAGCTCCCCCAATGAACTTCAGGTTTTGCACAATATAATACACTAACTCTTAATGCCTTGCATAAACCAAGCTAGACAGTATATAGGAGCACTTGCTTATAGTAAGGATAAGGCATCTAGGAATAGTAATGTAATGAACTTAAAAATGAATATCTCATTTTCAAAAATATATGAAGTTATACTATCCAGACACTTCAAGGTTTGTGTAGATTACCATATTTCATGACAAAAAATAATATTTCAGGTATGGAGACAGATAACCAACCTAGAGGGAGGTTCGGCATAAGTGGAATGATCAAGAAATACATCAGATATCATTTCTCCACCACCTAGATAGTTTGAAAAATTAGAGTCAGCTAAAGTACACATGTCACTACTTTGTTGGAGTTAGATAGACAGAACTCTAATAGAAGAATTGAACTTTCTGAGGACAACTGCAAACTAGAAAATTACCTAAAAATGGAGGCATGGAAGAAAATAGGTCACTCTTGCCGTATAAGAATCCAATTCCCGTAGGCCCACACATCTGAGACATGTTAATTAATTACTTCATATACTTGCCCATGAAGCTAGATTGCAGTACACAAGGTAGTGTTAAGATTCCCGTCGGCCACAGATTTTCCTAACCTTGTGAGAGGAAGCAACAAGAAAGTCAGCATTAAGATCCTGTACATCAACCGCCATGTGTGGAACACTCTGACAAGCATCTACAAGAACTTTTGCCCCAACATCATGAGCACAACACGTGATATCTTCAATAGGAAGAACAGAACCTACATGAAAATCAATAGAAATCCTTCAATGTGACTGACTGTGTTATGTGTTTGTTTGAGATAAACACTGCAATATTCAGTCAATAACAATTCACAAGAATTCAATCAAATAAAAATTTGGGTACACCTTCTGAAACTTGTTATCTACCACAAAACGTAAGCATACAAAGCTCGAAGAAGGAAAGGAAACCATAATCACTTGAGAAACAGAACCATACCTAGCACATTTGAGACATGATGAACAACTACAAGTTTTGTCTTTCTTGAAAGCATATCTTTTAACTTTTCCACATCTGGAACTCCATCTTCATTTAGTTCCACGTATTTCAAAATGGCACCGGTCTTTTGAGCTACAAGTTGCCAGGGAACAATCGCACTGTGATGTTCGGCAATTGTGAGTAAGATCTGCAATAAAGATTAAGTGAAGCAAGAGCTGACAAATATTATTGAAATTAAAGGAAATTGTATTTAAGATTCAACTCATAAGATTACATAAATACTGTGATCACGACAAGCTCATGTACAACTACTTGAGCAAATATAGGTAGAACATGAGATCACGGTAATATGCAAGATGTTAATTCCCAAAACTTAATGGGTGAATGCAGCATAAAGTGAGTGATTATTAAAAAAAGAAGAAACAAATCAAGAAGATAGCAAATGTTATCTACCTCATCATTTGATTTTATATTTTGGAGTCCCCACGAGTGAGCAACCAGATTGATAGCTTCAGTAGCATTCCTAGTAAAAACAATTTCTCGAGCATCTGATGCATTGATAAATTCCGAAATCTTCTTTCTCGCCAATTCATATTCCATTGTTGCCTTTGAACTAAATTCACCACAAGCAGCAACAGTTATTTATTCGCAAGAGGGTAACAAATAACTCTAGTTGATGTAACAGAGAACCCTATCTCAAGAATGTCTAACTAAGATAATCTCTAAGAAATCCTAAATTGACAAAAGTGAATAGTTGGACTAATGTATCCCACTATGGTATGTTATTACTCTAGTCTCTACCTTAAGTAATGAATCCCGCGATGCACGTTTGAATTGTAACCTTGATAGTAATCCTGCAAAGCCTTTAACACAGTGATGGGCTTCTGGGAAGTTGCAGCATTGTCCAAGTAAACAAGTCTAGAGCCATTTACTTCCTGTCATGTAACAAATATTGAGTACTGGACTGAGGAGTTACAGGAAAATAAACCGTGGTTAAAAAGTAGAGACCTGGTGAAGGATAGGGAAATCGGGTCGGGTCGAGTGACCAAGTGAGAGGGATGCGGGTGGAGCTGCAGCAGTTGAAGCCGAGACGAGAAAGCGTCGGAAGGTGTGAGGGGTGCGGCAGGCAGGGGTTGTTATCATGGGGAATGAATATGGGGATAATTTTAAGGCCACTCCTTCCAGTGTCATCATCGATAACTTGTTGATTTTGGTCCTTTGAATAGGATTAGCAAGATCGAACAGTTTGCCATTATGCCAATACAATTATCAAAATAGCAAGATTTAAATATTTAATGACGGTATTACCTTTATTTTTTTTTCTTCAAGCTTCTGAGGGCTTCTCCTCACTAACCGAGTGAGACAGTGAGTCGGCAACTGATACAATCATACAAACTGCAGTTGAAGAAGAAGAAGAAGAAGAAATCAACATCAAATGGAAATCAAACCCATTTCTAACTACCCAATGACCCAACCAGTATCATTACCTTAGTTAAAATCAACATCTAAGATCAAAAGGAAACTGAACCCATTTCAACCATCAAATCAGTATCATTATCTTTGTTAAAATTACCATCAATATCAAATGGAAACCGAACCCATTTCAACTATACCATTACCTTAGTTAAAATGCAAATCGAACCCAATTTTACATATCACCAAAGTTAAAAGTAACATCACGTTTGGAAATCGAACCCATTCATACCTGGGCGGCTAGGCAATCATTAACAGCTCAAATTTATTGAAATTAGACAACAGGGTCTGAACAGCAACAGAGCAACTGATCAAGAAAGACAAGAATAAGTGAAGATCACAAACTCAGATTAAGAAGAAGAAGAAGAAGAAGAAGAAGAAGAGGAGGAGAGAGAGAGAGATACCTGGAGCTGGGTTGCTGTGTTCGGGTCTTCGGGATATCCGGCAAGCCTCGGAGCTTCAGCAGAGGAGAACGCCGGGAGAGGTTTCTCTATAGCGCCAACAAGATTGAAGTCGGTTTTATTGGCCTTCGATTATTTGCGTTTTCATGGTCCCGCTTCACTGTTTCTCTGTTTTTTTTTTTTTTTTCACTCTTTAATTCTCAAAAAAAATACTTTGCCAAAAAAAAAAAAAAATCTCAAAAAAAATAAAAATGGATTTAGAATTTAGGGTTTAGAGTTTTGAGTAATTTTATGATTTTGGAGTTTGCATTGTTAAAATTTCATTGCATAAGAGCAAGTTTACCCGTTGGGGCACCAGGGCAGTAAACTATTCATTGCCACTGGATCTTTGCTTCTACCCGTTGAGTCAAAGTCATCAGTCAGTTACTGTTCATCGAATATTTTTTTTTTTTTTGGAAAATGAGAAATGTATGATGTAAATAAATAGTATTGATGAACAATTTAGAAATACAACCAAATAAAATTTTATGGGTAGATAAATTATATGTCCACCGACACTCTTTTTTTTTTTTTTTTTTTTAACTCCACCGACACTTTTATCACATGTACACCACCGACAAAGTTTTTTAAAAGCGTGAAAAAATTTAAAACTCCACCGACAAGATTTTTGAAAAGAGTGAAAATCTGAAAACTCCACCGACACTTTTATCACATATACACCACCGACAATTTTTTTGAAATGAGTGAGTGATAACCAACCAACACTTTTATCTGTATGAAAATATAAAATATAAATAGACATGATGTTTTCACTACATACACACACCATCCGAGCTTAACAAACCTTCACCCTTTTCATATCTCTAGCATTACATATTTCCTCAATTTCTCTCGTTTCAATGAATAGGTTGTGGGATCAAATTCGACGGTCTCAGGATGAAGATGATGAAGAGATGATGGCCACCAACGCCATTGTCATCGCAGCAGTCGCAGAAGAATCTGGAAACCAACACTGAGGGCGCGGTTCTCATCCTGGTCGTGCACCAAATGAGGAAAGACTTAGAGAAGAAAGGGGCAAAAATATGATGGCCGCCTACTTTGTCGACCGGCCAGTGTTCAAAGATTGGGAGTTCCGAACACGTTACAGGATGAGTCTCAATCTCTTCAAGCGTATATCTACTGACCTTTGCTAGTATGATCGTTACTTTGTTCAAAAGTCAGATGCTACCAAGAAAGTCGGACTGCTTCCTGAGCAGAAGATGACAGCTTCCTTGCTGATGCTTGCTTACGGTGCTGGGGCAGATCAATGTGCTGAGTATTGTCAGATGGCGAAATCCACCTCCGTCGTAGCCCTTCAGCGATTTACACGAGGAATTGTTGATCTTTACTCAGTAGAATACCTCCGCGCTCCTACTGCTGTCGACCTCAGACGACTTCTTGCCAAAGCTGAGAGGAGAAGTTTTTCAGGAATGATTGGGAGCATCGACTGTATGCATTGGCAATGGAAGAATTGTCCGACAGGTTGGGCTGGAGAATATAGTGGTAGGAAATAGATCCCCACTATCATCCTGGAAGCAGTCGCATCTTACGACACCTGGATTTGGCACGCATTCTTTGGAATGCCCGGGGTATGCAACGACCTCAACGTCTTGGCAAAGTCTCTGTTGTTTGATGAGCTTACCGCCGGTAGAGCACCTCAGATCCAATTCCGAGTTAATAACAGATTTCACAGTTTAGGGTACTATCTCGTTGACAGTATTTATCCTCGATTGGCGACTTTCTTGAAAACAGTTCGAAATCCTACACACCCCAAGGAAATCGAGTTTGCAAAGGTTCAAGAGGGGTATAGGAAGGATGTAGAAAGATGTTTTGGTATATTACAGTCACGCTTTGCTATTGTTAGAGGAGCTGCTCGTGGGTGGCATAAAGAGGACCTTCGATACATCATGTTGACTTGTATTATATTACACAACATGATTGTCGAGGATGAACGACCTAAAAACAGCGATGATGAGTTGGAGTCCGATGATGAAGAGGATAACAATATGAGGCCCAGTATTGCTGAGGTATGGGAGGGACCAACCGGTAGAGACTTTGATCCTATTGGTAGAGATGGTCATAATATGAACGGATTCATGGACCACTACCAAGAAATTAGATCTGAGCACAGTCACTCCAACCTTCAGGAAGATCTCATTCAGCACTTTTGGTAATTTCAAGGCAACAGGCGTATCTAGATCTGCTATTTGCAAGTGTTTTCATTTAGTTTTTATGTTTTTAATTATGTTTGTGTGGTTTTCATTTAGTTTTTATGTTTTTAATTATATTTGTGTGGTTTTCATTTAGCTTTTATGTTTTTAATTATGTATGTGTGCTTTTCATTTGTAAGGGTATTATTCAAATAAATTTTCATTTCATCAATCTAATATTACATAAGTGAAAAACCAAGCATTGGAATCATAACAATACAATTATTTAAAATATATAACTCTCTAATTTTCCTAATCCTCATCTTCATTAGGAATCCAATTTGTGTTTGAGAGGTCATCCATATGGTTGGGGTTGGTGGATTCACCCGAAGAGAAAGGTGAGGAAGGGACTCCACCAGTGAATGGTGGTTGTTGGAAGCCACCGGTGAATGGTAGTTGTGGAAAACCACCGGGGAAAGGAGATTGTGGATAATATCCACCGGTGAATGGTGGATGTGGGAAGCCATCGGGGAAAGGAGGTTGTGGATAATTAATATCCACTGATGAATGGAGGTTGTGGGATGTTAGATCCACGGGTTGCATCTTCATCTTCTTTCTCCCCAATTTTTTTTTTGTTTTCTTTGCCAGTATTTCTTTTTTGTTGGCGTCATCTTACTTGTGTCCATCTCCATAATTTGCTCTTCCCTCTCTTGAATTTTGAATTCCCTCTCTTGAATTTTGAATGTCTCGTTTCGCATATCCATTTGCAAGCGTATATAATCTCGTTGTTGTTGGTCATGGAGATGTCGAGCATATTCCTCATCACGTTTCTCCTTGGCAGACAGCATTGATGTTTGGTTGGTTGCTATAGTCTCCACAGCGGCTGTCAGAGGACTGGAATCATTAGATGTTTTCTTTCCTTTCTGAATAGCTTCTTTGGCAGCCTTCTTTCCTTGAGGCCTCACCGAAGGATTGAGAGTTGCATCGGCATTTACCTCATCTGCATCTATGTCCAACTGGACATGAGAATCAGGAACAGATTGTTGTGTGTGCATCCGTTCAGTTCCTCCCCTAGAGGTTCCCCCAGTCGAAGAGGAATGGCTTGGAATGTTACCAAATTGTTGAAACCCCTTAACAATCCATAACATTCTAAACTAATGAAATCACCTTTTTTTTGTTTTCCTTTCGATTTGGTCATCGCAACTCTCCACAAATCTTGTGCTTGACGTCGCTATGTTAATTTAAACAAAAAAATATAAATCTATTAGTACAAATATAAACGAGGTACAATGTATCAACTAATTAAATCCACCTACATCACCTACTAACTTTTTTTTGAATAAAGGGCTGGTGCGGCTGCCCTCAAGCCTTGATTAATGAAACCGTCGAATACAAGGGGGGGACATTGAGCCTAAACCCCTGATTACAATAGGCACCTAGAGTACATCCTGAAATAATATCATGAGTCTCTACTAAACAATTGTATTCAAATACGCACCAGCTAGCAAAGAACGCGCTCCAGACGGTTCTATTTGCTTCCCAGCGGTGACACAACGGAAAGATAACTCGGTCTACAACTTGAAGACAGCATAGCATATTATCCATTCTCACAGCTTTCCCACCATGTTGCCACTGGAAAATACATCCAGTGACACCAAGTTTCACCCTGCCACTAGGAGGTAGCGACCATTTGACAAAGCAAGAAATTCGCCGCCTACCTAGAGCAGACACGTTACTGCCACTAGGAGGTTGCGACCATTTGCAAATGCAAGGAACTCGCCCCCTATCTAGAGCAGACAAGGCACACAAAGTGCATAAACCGGCACAAAGCCCATCTCGTCCTACCAACCTAGGGTAGAGACTTATTATAAACAGACAACAAACTATAAAAGAACAACAATTATTTATAAAACTAAAGTCAGCAGCCCACCAGAAAGGGCCCAACTCGCTAAGCCCAGCCCAACCTCCAATCTCCCCATGGAACGCCGAATCTGCAGAAATCCAGTCCCTCCTCCACCAACTTCGCCACCAACGAGCAGCAACCATGCAATCCCACCACCAAACCGACGCCATCGACCCTGCAGCAACCCGCTGCCAACCATAGATCGCGGCTGATATCGGAGGCCAACTCAAGGTATTACAGATCCATTCCGGATCGCCATTGCCAGGAGATCGACGCCCCATCCACGGCTCTGATCCGATCCGCTTCGGTGACCTCAGAACCTGATGCCGGCCAGCAAAACCCCCACGCCACTCTGCACCCATGCTCGCCCACGACCAGAGAAGGTCAGATCGGAACAGATCTGCCCAAACCGCCATCCATTGCACATCCGCCCTTCCTAGACCATGCCTAAGCCAGAGAGCCCCTCTAGTATTCACAGCAACCTCGTAGACCCGTCCGACGACAACGCCCCAAGGACGTGCCGCCGGACGGAACATCAAGCTCTCACAGTATTACACCAGCGCGTCCTAGACCATGTCTTTCTGTTGACAGCCAAAATTGGAAGATTGATGTTACATCACCTACTAACTTTAAGTATAAGGTGAGTATAATGTATAAACTAATAATTTTAATCCTAAAGTATGATTATGAAGTACTAATTTGAAGTATAATTATCAACTAAATTTTAATATATCAACTAATAATTTAAAGTATAATTATCAACAAAATATTTCAACTAATAATTTAAAGTAAGATGTATCAACTAATTAAATTTTAATATACACTAAAAGAATCAACAAAATTAATATTCATGTTACACTACAAATTCATACCTCATCAATCATATTCGCACCACTCTTGTACCAACTTTTCACTTGCCATAACGCACAATGCCAAGCAAAAAGTTCGACTTTCAAGGTTTTCCACCTCCCTTGAAAAGCTTGCAGTGATCGGACATATCCATCCCAAAGTTCGGCATAGTGTTGGCATACCTCTATCCATAGATCATCTTTTCTTCGTTCCGTACCCTTTGCCGGATCTTGGCTAACAGCCCTCCAAGACTTGCACAATTGAATGTCTTCATTAGTCTGCCAACGTGTCCCGTCAATACTTGGATCTGCTACGGGTTGGACAATCGTATTGCCTCGTATGCTCATATTGGAATAAAAAAATTTCAGAAGATGAAAGCTATGAGGAGAAGGAACAAAAAATTTTGAGGAAGAAAGATGATTTTTTTTGTGTGAGAAGTAAAATAGGAGGTGAGGTATTTATAGGAAATTTTGATTATATTTTTTTTTGTTACCGTTGTAATCTAACGGTTATTTATTTATTTTTTTTAACCTCTGCAAACCAGATTTATGGCCTTCAGATCCCTTTAATTATCATAAGCAACGGTCCAGATCTGTGGACCGTTGCATTCAAATTGCAAAGTAGTGATGTGCTCATATTTTCCTATATTTCTTTGCCTCTTAATCTTAGTATTTATGCTTAGTCCTCCTTATTTCGAGTCATTTATGTTGTTATAGTGTTTTTGTAGGTTTGTCTCATAAAGAGAGGAAAAGAAGTTAAAATGAGCTAACTAGGATTAAAAGACGCCCAGGTCCCAGAATCTGTCTGTGCAGAACATCCAACTTTCTCGAATTACTGGGAGTTACTCAGATCGAATCAGACAATGAGCCTTATATCATTGGAAATCTATGGATGTCAACTTTCTGTAGAATTTTACGGATCTCGATTTCGATTCTTCTAGAGCAAGTTATGATTATTTGAGTGAAGATAGGTCGAACAGGAAATCTGCTCGGGAATTTACAACCATTCGTGGAGAACTCAAGTTCCGTCGCACAAGATCATCAATCCTAATGTTTCAAGGAAGTTAATTCAGATGAGGATTCAATGATGAACTTATTCCTACTTCTACAAGAGATATTTCAAGGTTTTCCCATTCCAAATGAAGAAAGGAATCTAAATCCAAGTTTTACAAGGAAACATGAAGCCAAAGATGAGCAGAAATCTTCCCTATATAAGGGAGCACGAATTTACATGAGAGGGGAGTCTCGGAGCACAATGTAGACGCCTAAGGAGTAGAGACGACTCATCCATCTTTCTCATCTTTTCCCCTTCCATTCTTTTTATGTTTTTCCTATGTTTTATTTAGTTATATTTTGCTAAACCTTTTTCTAGGGTTAGGATGATGCTCTATAATGATTGTTTATGTATTTTAATGTTTTATTGATGGATTTATAGTTTCTTTATGATGAATGCTTAATCACTATTTGAATTGATGCTTTATGTTTAAGTTCTTTGATTGATCACCTTAGGGCTTTGCATATAGTAATTGGAAGACAAATTTGAAGCAGAGATGCAATATAATTTGATTAGCTTCTTGTGATTAAGTGTGGTAAATTACATTATTACTTGAGAAAGACTAATGATTTGCTTGATTCCCTTGTTTTCTAAAGCGTAATGAATTCTGCATGTTAAATTTATACCTGAGAAGGATAAACTGCATAGTTAGGATATAAGATCTTTACCCGAGAGGGAGAGCATCATACACTTAAGGAAAACTATGGTCTAGAGTACCTGAGAAGGACTTAGATACGGGAATTATCATCTAGAGAAACAAAAGAATCTGTTAATTGCATTGAAACATAAATAGGATTGTTAATAGTTGATTCTGAAACCCTAGGTTTTATCATTATTTGTTTCTTTCTTTCTTTCTTTAATTTTCACATTATTTGTTTAAGTCGAAAACCTTAAAACCATATTTTCTTTAGTTTGATTGTTTATGTGTTTTTGTGTTTGGATTAATTAGGTTAGAATTTAAATTGATTATCAATCCTCAGTTGGAACGACCTCGTACATGCACACTATACTAAAGACGATTCGTGCGCTTGCGAGTTTTAATTAAAATACCACAACAAGTAGCCCAATGGCTACACGCCACGTCGCACCCGCACGCCACTAAATGACAAAAAGCTGGCTGGTACGCGCCTGCTGTCTTGTCGCCGCTAGATGACAAGCGACTGGCCTTCAGTTCTTCTGCACGGCACGTCTCCCTCTCCTCTTCTTTTTGGGCCAGCGTGGCATCCTGGGTCACGAGCTCAGTCACCATCCTACCCGAGCTGCTGTCCGGGGCCTCCCACTGTGCTCTTGCCCCAACTTCGGTGGAAGCAAGAATAGTGAAAATATGGTGACCCAAGCCTCAAAATGACGTGGTGCCCGGGCATAAGAGAGCCAGGTGAACTTGCTCTAATGGTGTTCGGCATATGTGGTCCTTCAAATTGGACAAGAAAGACATCCATTATTGAATGACCATTTATCCATGTATATACAATATAGGTCGTATTATGAGTTATTGTCATATTACGGAGGTAATTAAGCAATAAACTCATTTATGTGAGATGTAGCAATTCTGAAGAAAAATTGAAACGAAGTAAGTGGGGAGTGAAAATAAGTCATTCATATTAATGTTTACAAATTAACATATCAAATTAGTACTCGTGAAGGAATTCTGATTTTCATTAACTTGTTCGATAACTATGAAATCATTTTGCAGACCTGCCTCACGATTTTAGAGTGGTCCATCATATTCGGTCATACTTTTAAAAGCAAAAGTATATATGAATAATACTTGTGTATATGGATAATGATTATGAAATCAAACACGTCTATGGCGCATTCCACCGTTCAAAAGGAAAAGAAAAAATGATTACTACAAATATGCACAGCCAGCACGTATCATTCATTAGTATCTTACAATCTTATTTGTAGTATAAAATTATTTAAGTATTTATTTATTTATTTATTTAATTATCGAATGTCATAGACTTTCTTCATAAATAATAAATTTATTATTAGCAGGATCCTTGGGGTGATTCAAGCAATACAATTGCAACAGGCCTCCTGTCATATGTTAATAGAGCACTCATATACAAGAAAGAAAGTTTTATAAATTATAACCTAAATGTTTTAGGGGAGTTGGTGGGTCATTGTCGCACCTGTTTGGACCCAAAATGAACATTTTGGCTTGACAAGGCATGTGTTGGAGAAATTGAGCCAATGTCAGTGGCTCAAGCTATATATTGTCGACAAGCTCGAAATATATATTTAGAGGCTAAATAAAGCCTACTATGGAAGCATGGAAGCATGAAAAGTTAACTTTAGCACATTTTCCTACTTCGGCTAGGAGAAACCGAGCTAAACAAGGAAGGAGGGGCGGCAGACTAACCAAATGAAATCTAAATGAGCTAAAACTTTCCAGATTAATTCTAGAAAGTCCAAGGATCATTTCTTATGAAGAGTGCCAGAGATATTTTTGAGTGGAAGGCCTTCAAACAATCAGTCCAATTTTCTACAGAAGCAAAACTGGAAAACTGGACCTGTAAGAGGTCCAGCAGCATTTCCAGCCCAACCGCATGGAATAAAGCTCTGAAAATTTGTCAGGATGATCTACACTCATAGTGGAACATTTTTTATGAAGAAGTAGAAGGCTCATTCTGAAGGCTTGTTGGAGAAATAATTGAAGGAATAAAGGGGCAGAAACTGACCTAAAACCAGCTCAATATTCACATGTTCATGTTTCCTACCCACATGAAGAAAGCTAGATGCTTTTCTTCTTTTCCTTGGATATATTTTTCAAGACAATCTCTTTAATAGATCATCATCACTTCCATGTTTCTACACCTTCATGCTTTGCTTTCATTTCATCATTTCTCTATCTTTTCCATATTTTACAAATCACTTTCATACTCCACTTTCATTATTTTTCTTCCACTCATCATTTCACTCTTCTTTTTCTTCCCTATATAAACACATTCTCCTCTCATTCTAAAACACACATTCACATTCAACAACAACATCTCTAAGATGATCTAAGTTCTCTCTAGAGCAAACCTCTCTAAGAGCAACTCCTCTCCTTCTCTTTCTCTTACCGGTGATCACACTCCTAGTCCTAGTCTTCTCAGAAGCCGACTTTCAGTGCCACTAAACCCTCTGTCAACGTACTTCGGTCCTAGTCTCCTCGAGAGCCGATTGTAGTACCACGACCAAACACCGACACCAAGACACATTCACATTCAACAACAACATCTCTAAGATGATCTAAGTTCTCTCTAGAGCAAACCTCTCTAAGAGCAACTCCTCTCCTTCTCTTTCTCTTACCGGTGATCACACTCCTAGTCCTAGTCTTCTCAGAAGCCGACTTTCAGTGCCACCAAACCCTCTGTCAACGTGCTTCGGTCCTAGTCTCCTCGGGAGCCGACGGTAGTGCCGCGACCACAACGGTTACAGAACCAGCCAAGCAAGGGTAACGCCCTAGCAACCCAGCCAAGCTAAAGTCACGCTTTAGCAAGATCTCAATACTTCCCGGTGATTTCGCTCTGCTCAATCTGCAATATTGAGTATCGACTTGTGAACAAGAAGAAACTTCAGCAAAGTCCTCACCACGAGGCACAAAGAATCCCGCGACGAGGTTGGTGCTCTTCTCGTCTACAATCGCTTGAAAGAAGTCAGGTCAAGGGACACCCCCGACGACCGCATCCGAACGGTGCTGGCACACCCGCGCAAGAAAAGAGACTGTTGACCAGCTGCAACAAAATTGGATCCAAACATTTTGGCACGCCCGGTGGGATAAGGTTAGAATTTTTTTCTCTTGAAGACATTCAACCACCGGGCTTCAAAACAAACATTTTGGCACGCCCAGTGGGACTACACTAGAGTCTTTTTGCATTTGTTCGTCATCATTGAGATGCTAGGGGAAAATCTTTACCAAAAGAAATTCCTAAAGTAAATAGATGGTCAATGTTGCCACCACTGGCGATACTGCCATTAATGATGAGTTTATGCCTATTCCCATCCCAGAGGGGGAAAGCATTGAGGAACAGCTGGCGATCATCATGGCCAACGTCGAGAGGCATAAAGAAAAGCGAGCCAGGGACATGGCCAGTTTGATCGCAAAAACAAAGCAGAGGTTTTGCGATTGGGACCAACAAATTGAGCAGAACGCTCGAGAAGTTAGAGAACAATTCCATAAGCCTTTCTTGAGCAGTGACAAACAGACCACTCAACATGCCGCGAACATCACATCTGAGTTCACAACCTTACGCGAGGAAGGTTCCAGCTTGGCTAATTCGCAGCAAGGCGAATTGGAACGTCAAAAACCTGCTCGCGAAGAGGTCATTTCTGAGACTAACTTGCCTATAGGTGGCAATCAACCTAAGGGTCTCACTGGTGAGTCACAGCCTTACACAGAGGTTGTGCATGGAGAAGACGGTCCACAAGAATGTTTTTCTGACAATGAAATTGTCTCGGAACAAATATCTGATTACTCCACTGATCAAGCCAAATACGTGGCTACTGATCAGATGCATGGGGGGCAAGATATGACCCATGATCATCCCTTTGATCAAGAGAAGTTGGCGACAAAGCCGATCTTGGGACACCGTCATCTCCCAAATTGCAATTAAAGATCATGCCTCGTCAACCAACAAAGATACTTCGGGGGCAAGATTACCCCTCTCACGAGCCAAATTCCTCCAAATTCTTCAACGAGAAGTATCTTTGTTCTTTTCCTACAAGCTCTCACATGAGGGATTTTTACCCTACAAATTTTGATACATCGGAGCTTGGAATGAAGCATAGATGGCCTCCCCCGTGGTCTTCTAGAGGTTAGCCAAACATGGTGCTGCTAGCTTCTTTCTTTCTTTGCTTTTAATTTTCTGTTAATTTTTCGTTTCTAGTTTTCTTTTCGTTAAAAAAAAAAAAAAATGGCCTAGTTTTCTAATTACCAAAAATGAATTTGGTAAGGGGTTGTGAATCATAACGGAATAGGTGAAGTCTCTTTTGTTAATATTGGCCTAAACTCCTTATTGGTGCCTAGTTCAGGTCCATTGAGGTTAAGGGCGGCTTTTATTAACACTTGTTGAACTGTCTTCACACTTATGACCTTTCTCATCTTAGTAAGTATAGCGTATGTGAAATGGTGTCTAGAAAGGGGACAACGTTCATGACAGATTCTTGAATCCAGAAGTGCGTGTAAATGGGCCTAAACCACTATGTGGGAGTAGCTCATGCCAAAATGGATTCTGCCTCTCTTGTTTGCTCTCCCCCACCTGGCCATTTCAGTAAGGTTGCCCAAAGGATTTGACAGAAAATTTGTGTCTAGGCGACTATACTTGGGCCGCATGTCTAAACCTTGATTCACAATGTCTTATTAAAATAAAATAAAAATACAAAAATACAAAAAGAGTTTCAAATTTGTGCGTCGCGGAGGATGCAAAAAATTGTGTTCTTGCCTAATAGTGGCTGGAACTTGCTAATATACTTAAGAGGCCATTGGTATTGGTCTGGGCACATATACAAGAGACATTTAATATGCTAGTATGGTATTAGCAGTGGAGGAGGTCAAATCAATATTTTTGCCAATAATTGTGGCGAAAGCTAGGTTGCGAATTGTTAGCAGCGAAGTGGTTTTAATTACATGGCCTCGCAAATGATGGTTCGCGAAGGAAGACTGGCGATTAATATATGTATGCTCACTATGTATAATTAAGAGGGAGAGAGGCCACTGTTCAAGTAATTTTAGTCAAGCCAATACAAGTGGCTTTGGAGCAACGACATTATAAGAGCAGTGCTGATTCAAGACCTCTTTAATCAAGACGAGGACCTTTGACTTCGAGGTCTGGGGGGCAATGTTTGGACCTAAAATGAACATTTTGGCCTGACAAGGCATGTGTTGGAGAAATTGAGCCAATGTCAGTGGCTCAAGCTATATATTGTCGACAAGCTCGAAATATATATTTAGGGGCTAAATAAAGCCTACTATGGAAGCATGGAAGCATGAAAAGTTAACTTTAGCACATTTTCCTACTTCGGCTAGGAGAAACCGAGCTAAACAAGGAAGGAGGGGCGGCAGACTAACCAAATGAAATCTAAATGAGCTAAAACTTTCCAGATTAATTCTAGAAAGCCCAAGGATCATTTCTTATGAAGAGTGCCAGAGATATTTTTGAGTGGAAGGCCTTCAAACAATCAGTCCAATTTTCTACAGAAGCAAAACTGGAAAACTGGACCTGTAAGAGGTCCAGCAGCATTTCCAGCCCAACCGCATGGAATAAAGCTCTGAAAATTTGTCAGGATGATCTACACTCATAGTGGAACATTTTTTATGAAGAAGTCGAAGGCTCATTCTGAAGGCTTGTTGGAGAAATAATTGAAGGAATAAAGGGGCAGAAACTGACCTAAAACCAGCTCAATATTCACATGTTCATGTTTCCTACCCACATGAAGAAAGCTAGATGCTTTTCTTCTTTTCCTTGGATATATTTTTCAAGACAATCTCTTTAATAGATCATCATCACTTCCATGTTTCTACACCTTCATGCTTTGCTTTCATTTCATCATTTCTCTATCTTTTCCATATTTTACAAATCACTTTCATACTCCACTTTCATTATTTTTCTTCCACTCATCATTTCACTCTTCTTTTTCTTCCCTATATAAACACCTTCTCCTCTCATTCTAAAACACACATTCACATTCAACAACAACATCTCTAAGATGATCTAAGTTCTCTCTAGAGCAAACCTCTCTAAGAGCAACTCCTCTCATTCTCTTTCTCTTACCGGTGATCACACTCCTAGTCCTAGTCTTCTCAGAAGCCGACTTTCAGTGCCACTAAACCCTCTGTCAACGTACTTCGGTCCTAGTCTCCTCGAGAGCCGATTGTAGTACCACGACCAAACACCGACACCAAGACACATTCACATTCAACAACAACATCTCTAAGATGATCTAAGTTCTCTCTAGAGCAAACCTCTCTAAGAGCAACTCCTCTCCTTCTCTTTCTCTTACCGGTGATCACACTCCTAGTCCTAGTCTTCTCAGAAGCCGACTTTCAGTGCCACCAAACCCTCTGTCAACGTGCTTCGGTCCTAGTCTCCTCGGGAGCCGACGGTAGTGCCGCGACCACAACGGTTACAGAACCAGCCAAGCAAGGGTAACGCCCTAGCAACCCAGCCAAGCTAAAGTCACGCTTTAGCAAGATCTCAATACTTCCCGGTGATTTCGCTCTGCTCAATCTGCAATATTGAGTATCGACTTGTGAACAAGAAGAAACTTCAGCAAAGTCCTCACCACGAGGCACAAAGAATCCCGCGACGAGGTTGGTGCTCTCCTCGTCTACAATCGCTTGAAAGAAGTCAGGTCAAGGGACACCCCCGACGACCGCACCCGAACGGTGCTGGCACGCCCGCGCAAGAAAAGAGACTGTTGACCAGCTGCAACAAAATTGGAGCCAAACAGCACCTATCTTGGGTTCCCTTCTGCAAATTCACTACTTTTTTGTCTTTTTTTTTATTCTTAATCAAAGTAATAAATTCAACATTTTTCTACCACAAATCTTTATTTGAAATAATCTAAAATATGCGCATTCAAATGAAAGTAATACATTAGTAACTAAAAAGTATTTCTTTCTTTTGAGAGAAATTGTCAATTTGATTGTAGTTCAGTGAAATTACACATAACAACTCACTTATATAGGGATGTCAGATAAAGCTGTTACTTAAGCAATTCAACATTTTCAGTCTAACAATGAAGCTCATCTTGAAGTTACCCTAAACTACCTACGAGAAAATAAAATAACGCAGGCTTTGTGGGTAATCCCATAACATTCCTCAGACCTAGGGCCTACAAATTTCTCCCCCAAATGAGGAAAATTTTGACCGAGCAAAAATAATAAATAAAGCTAAAACATATAATTCAAGCCCAGACCAACATATCCAATCCAAAAGCACCATGCCCCAGCCTATGGATCCAGAGGAAACCCTAAGCCAATGGGCCCAATGGGCTTCTAGCCTCCTTACAGTCCTTTTGCAGCCTCCACCGTACCAAGCCGCCTCCTTGGCCGCCAAAGAATCCAGCCGACCATCCCAGCGATCCATTTTGCCATACTGCCACCGAAACATGGGGCCACTGGCAGAATAACCATCCATGGCCGATCCAACCTTGGACCACCACCATCAAGTTCATGACACCTGGTCTCGATCCCAATAGCCCTAGAGCCACCTAGCATCGAATCTGGCCACAATGCACCAGAAGCCTAACCGCTGACCCCAATCTCAACTCGATCTCAACCTTCGATGCCTGCTAACCAGCCCCGATCACCAGGAATCATCAGTAAGGAATCTCTAGCACCATAAACGTCAGCCGCCACCACCCACTGCATATTGGAAACATACTTGTCGTATATCGCAGTCATTGTCATTTCCTAATCGTCATCGTTTCCCTATTCACAATTAGAAGAGAGAGAGAAATCCTTGCCCCCACCGTACTTGCAAGCCTGATCGAAGATGAGGAGAATCCCCTCATCGCTGCCGATCTCAGCCTCTCAATCAGGGGCGGATCCAGGATGTAACTTTGAGGTGGGCTAATATAAAGCTTGCTTATATATATATATATATATATATATATATATATATATATATATATATAGGTCTATAATGCTTCCTAGAATTTTAGAACTACATTTTAATGAAATATCAATAGAAAATGTTGTAATTAAAGAAACAAAAGAACATAAGGAAAGGGCAAGCAAAACAAGCAATAAATTTTTAAGAAATACAGGACAAAAAAACAAAAGGGTAATACTTTTACTCCCTTAACTTTTACCCAAAAAACACTTCAGTCCATGTCCTTCTAATTTTGCACGTTTACTCCTTGTACTCTCAATTTTGGACCAATACGTCCATTCCGTCACTCTTCGTCCAAAAATTATGTTAAATCGCTGATGTGGCAATATTTCTGCATAGAAATGTCTATTATACCCTCACTCATTTTTTTATTTTTTTTTTTTTTGGTTTTCTCTTCTTCTTCCAGCTCTCCTCCATCCAGCTTCCAGTTCTATTCTTCGATCTTCTTCTGATTCATTCTTGTTCGCTTCTTCTTCTTTTGATTCTTCTTTCTTCTTTGTAATTGCCTTTTCTTTAGAATTTCTCCTTCATTCTTCTTTTCTGTTCGTAGTTCCCTTTTTTTTTTTTTTTTGAAAACTTCATCTTCTTTTGGTCATTTGTGCTGACCTATTGGATTCTTCACCCTTACCATTCTTCACAAACCAAACTTTTCAAGGGTCAAGAAAACAAAAAGTATACCAGCCCAGCAATTAAACACCACGTTCTGCAAACCCAACGCGTACAAATCCCACACCTTCGTTTCCAAAACTGAGCACAAGAACATCAATAAGTGTGAAAAATCCCAAATTCTGCAAACCCAGATATGGAAAATCCCATTATTTGTCAATTAAGCTTAAAATCCCAGATTCTGCAAACCCAAATGCTTAGTTCATCTCCAAACCCAGATTCTCCATTAATCTAATCATGACAATCAAAATCAAAGCAAAACCCATGAATGGAAACCAACAAATTCAAGAACTTTGGCAGATAAAAACTCAATCCCAGTCCCTTTTCATCCTCTTCATTATTAACAAACAAAAAAAAATCAAAAATAAACTCACACCTATACCCATACCCATACCCAATACCATTACAGAACAAGATGGCGGTAGGTACAGCCGTTTGGCGGCCGAAATTCAGCAACGGGGAGAGAGACGATGACAGGACCCGCCCCGGATTTCACCCCGAAATCCGAAGTGGCCCTGCGGGGCCCACCTTCCTTAGAAGAAATTCTACCAAAAATTTGGCGAAACTTCCTCTAAAAATGGACTACCCAAAACCTGTAGAAAAACATTTACACTTCTAAACCATCCATCCTTATTCTCTTGGAGCCATCCTGCTCCCCATAACACAACATTCTCCCATTCACATTACACAATTCCCAACTTAATAACGTAATTCCACGGTTATTAGAGCAAAATGAAAGGTATAACAGAATAAAAAGTAAAGAGGGTAAAGGATCAATAACTCCTACAATGCGGAAGCAGTGACAACTATGCCTCAGCTCCATGTACGCCCGACCTCAACTAATCTAGCCTGCAAACTGGGCATTTGAAACCGAAGGGCCCAGGGGAAGGTAATTGAAAAACACGTTAGTGTGAGTGGACAAAAATAATTAATCAAAATAATTTAAATGAAGCAAAGCTTTATTACTTTTCCAAATAGTTAAATTTATAAAGCCTTGATGCATGCAACGTTTATAAAACGTATTTCTTTAAACTTAAAATCTCGTGAAAACATACCAGCCCCGCTGGTTAAGAGAAAATCGGACTAGGCCCCGCTAGTCAAGTTATAATAGCATATGGGGAAGAAATATCATCATACGGGTAAAGGAGCCCCTTAGGCTCTACCTACCCTCGACTGCCACTCACACATAGATTGTGTGAGGAGGAGAACTAATAACCTCGACTACCACTCACGTGAGGAGGAGAATAAATCACCTCGACTGCCACTCACAAACACAAAGTAAGTGAGGAGGAAACACAATCTGAACGACCCGAGTATGGTGAGGAAAAACAATCGAAAACCAGTAAATCCATAAATCCATAAAGCTTCCCCAATATCTCACGAGAAAAAAGTATAATCCAATGACGTGGCCCCGCACGCCAAAATATTCTCAAAATCATAACAAATAGGCGAGATCAAATTATAAATCGTAACTCAAAAACAAAACCAAATCCACAATCATCAATAAGGCATTCCCAATGCCAAAACCGAAAGTCGATGAGTAAATAAGAAAAATATCTCCATCGAAATCCCATTTCGAAAATCTTTTAAAAATCTCAAATCGACGAATAGAAATATAATATATAATTCCAGAAATCACATCAGAAAATAATTCGTCGAAAAATCATTACAAATCGTAAATTCAAATTCGAGCGTAGAAAACTCTCGTTCTAAAATCATGATGGAAAATCCAAACAATATTCCAAAACCAAATAATATCCGAAATTAAAAATAATATGCTCAACAAAATATTATGATAATTAAATCAAGCATGAATTCAATAAACAACGCATGCATCAACATTTAAAACAAAAGTCCACTCACTGTACTATTTAGGCGATCACGCATACGAGTTCCTTCGTCAAGCAATAGCTCGGTACGTCGCCCTGTACATAAATATAATTCGTGAATAACGATTCGGCAATTAAATACGATTCTAATATCTTATCCTCCTAAATCAAACTTCCAATTTTAAAATCCAACTTCACCCCTAATACCAACTCATTAGTTTAAAGGTTCTAGGGCAGAACCGAGAGAAATCCGACGGTCGGATTCTCAAATTCGATAACCGAAACTCTTAACTTTTCAAAAATTCATAATCTATTTACAACTTCTCCAATCTTCACCAAAATCACATTTACAACCTCCACAACTCATATACATTTTAATTAGCTAAAAAATAGAAACCAAAACTCCACCCTACGCGCCACCACGCACCACCTACAGTGGCGGCACGTGGGCTACACGCGCCGGCGGCAACCACCTCCGATGGCCACCAAAGTTTGGCAGCACCACCTACTCAACAAACCCAACATCTTTCTCAACTACAACAAGTTCCAATTTTACCTTGAAGAGCTCCAATTTGGCCGGTGAACACAAGCCCAGAAATTTCAAAACCCTAGTTTTGAAATTTCTTCGATTCACTCTCCACACCACGAATTGAAGCTAGAAGCTTGAGGGGAAATGATCCTTGGCTCGAGGCGCTTCTACTATATCTGGTTTTGTGGCCGGAGATGGCTAGAATTGGAAGA
Source organism: Rosa rugosa (assembly GCF_958449725.1). NCBI lineage: Eukaryota > Viridiplantae > Streptophyta > Magnoliopsida > Rosales > Rosaceae > Rosa > Rosa rugosa. The sequence continues at coordinate 14,040,334 of NC_084825.1, forward strand.
AATCGACGATTGAAACCGATTGCTACAGTAAAGTTTGGAAGCCCGATCTGCGAAATTCCGGCCAAATCGCCTTAAATCACCACCGTAGGTGTGTCAAGGAGGAGGAGGAGCGCCGCTCATTGCCCGGAGTTTGTCGTTGGGTGGCCGGAAGAAGCAGATTCACCGGAAATTGAAGGGAGGCCGAAGGGAAGAGGAAAACTCGGGAAAGAAAGGAGAGAGAGAGAGAGTTACTGAGGTTTCCGAAAATGGAAACCTATCAACAGTAAGTTTCCATAAATATACTTATTACCATAAACAGTAACTTTCATATTTTAAGCTATAACTTTCACATACGAATTCCAATTTTTACGTACCACATATGCACGCGCTCGGTTTAATGTCCTCTACGATTTCCTGAAGAAAGTTTCATCAAATTTTGACCCAAACAAAAAGTCAACTTTTAGGGCCACTAAAAGCATCGAAACAAAGTAAAAAGTGAAAGTAATTGTCGTTTACCATCAAAATGACTAGTAAACCGATAAATTTAGGTTCGGGACGTAACAGACGAGCAGGACGACGGTGCCAGACTTGAACTTAAAGAGCGAGAGGTCGCGGCTGGACTCCTTGAGGCTGGTCTCGACGTGATCGATCTTCTTGGTCTTGGTCTCGCCTGTGAGATTGTCTGAGTATTTGAAGTTTGAGAGAAAAGAAGGGGTCACCATTGGAAGAAGGTGAAAACAAATTTGATGGATCTAATAAACCTGGTAATAGGTTTGGTCAACAAGTCTAGTAATTGAGGAACTATCCACTCCTGCAACTAATTAACATTTCCTCATATCTGTTTTATACAACTCTCCTTTTACCTTGGAAATATCTATCTTTTATTTTTTGTTTGAATTTGGAGCTAAACTGTGGGCTTTGGCGTTTCGGGAGGTACAGGAGATGGCCTTGTATTGCATTTTTGTCCAAATTTGGGAGACATTTGACTAGCAACAGCTAAAGCCTTGCTGTATCAAACATAAACTTTGGATTTCAAGAATCAAACTTTGACTTCTCAATTTTTCTTATGGTAAACAGATTGATCAGAAAAGAAAATAAAAGAAACCAATCAAGAGAGAATTGATCAGGTACGCTATTTCAATCAACAAATCCATTAAACCAATCAAGAGACTTAGCAGAAAAGAAAAGAAAAAAATACCTCCCGTTTGGAGCAAATCAGAAAACAAGCAAGCTTGGATGAGGAAAGCCGGAGAAGATGACGTACTGCAAGTCTGCAACGAAAGGAACTGCAGGAAGAAGAACTAGACTCGAGGGCTCGAAAAGAACCCAGAACTGCGCGTTCAAGAAGGCGAGGAACTGGTTGTAGATAAGATTTTTTTTTTTTTTTTTTTTTTTTGGGCTACTATGGGTTAACGGCATATACCTATACTTGAGACATTTTGGGCCCAAATCTCGTCTAGGCTATAGCCCAGACAGTCTGCCACTTGCATACGCCCCTTACTTGGAGCTTCAGCAGAGGAATATTTTCTGTTGTAATTTATAACTAAATACTTAAATCATGCACATTTTGCATGATTAAGAATAGGATAAATTTCAGTTTAGTACCCTGTGGTGTGGTTTGGGGGTAACATCATGTCAGTCACTGCTCTTTCAATTTGATCAGCAACACCCCTGTGCTTTCAATTTCAATCAGCCGTGCCCAAATTTTACTGTTCCGTCCAAATTTTACTTTGTCAATCCAGTCAAAGTTAACGTTCAAATTGGACGAAACAGTAAAATTTGGGCACGGCTGATTGAAATTGAAAGCACAGGGGTGTTGCTAATCAAATTGAAAGAGCATGGACTGACATGATGTTACCCCCAAACCACAGGGTACTAAACTGAAATTAATCCTTAAGAATAATAGGCTCCACAAATAATTCCTCAAATTAGAGTTTGCATTGTAAATTTTATTGCATAGTGTATTCCACACATGTGGTCCCTCAAATTGGACATATCATGTATATACAATATAGGTCGTGTCATGAGTTATTCTCATATTATCAAGGTAAGCAATAAATTGGGTGCGTGTGTTTGGTAGGGTGGTAAGACAATAGTTTCTGATTTGGGAGGCCATGTGTTCGAACCTCATAAGGGGGAGTAAACATTATTATTATTGTTAATTAGTAGCTACACCAATTAGTTCCTCGGCCATTTTAACACTTGCAATCAGATAATTGCGGCTATTGCCACCCTACCATTTTCTTTGTTCACCCTACATGCTCATTACACCCTACCTATTAATTTCAATTATTAAATTTACTTATCTAACCCATTTCTGTTTCCAGAAATATCCTTATATGACATATCTAAATAAATAAATAAAATTAACGAAAATCTCTCATTTAATTTATACCAATAAAAAAAACTAAAATATATTAAAGTTTCCTAATAAAATCATAATCTACTTTACTTCATTTTTTTATTTTTTCTTTCAGTTTCAATGTTCGTCTATTTCAATCCATGTCAAAAGATTAGTAAGTTAACAACTACGAGCAATGAAGAAGGGATTGATTTTTTTTTTTTTCGTGTTTTAAATTTATACTTTCAATGTTCACAAAGGGTATTGCAAAGATTTTGATGAAATTAAGTAATTAACACTAATAATTTTGTGAACTGAATAACGAATTAATGTTGAGGAGGCAACAAAAAGACAAAAAAATAGTAATAAATTTTAATTTGGGTGGAGAAGATGAAGATTGATGTTATCCAATGAGAAATTAAGTAGTCTTTGAATGTAAATAATTAGTTATGTATTTCGTTTTCCCTACAGATTTGTATTTTAGAAAATTAGTGTACTTATTAGTCATTTTGCAGTTGGGTAATATAGTTTTTCAATAATTCAAATGTCTGTAAGGTGAACTAAGAAAATTGTAGGGTGGCAATAGCTGCACCCTTTATTAAACTATTAATCAAATTAAAGTACTTCATTACTAATTAAAAACTAATATTTACAATACAGAGTTTACAACCTCTACTCAAGAAATTTAACTACACTTCGGAGTTCTTTATGCATGTGAGACAAGCTGGATTTGTTAACTAGAACCCTTGTCTTCTAGAGCTAGCCATAGCCACAAGGCTGACCATATATACAAGGATTGTACTGCACTAGCTAGGTTCTTCATAAGTTTATCACGGCTTATCGAGAGAATATCACTTGATCAATCTTGTGAAAAGTGTGAAGCTTCTCCATGGTAATAATGGAGGTTCTCATTCCTTTTTTCATATGCCGTCAAGCATTGCTACCTCAAATTGGCACTAGGAATGGGCAAACGGGGATTCCCCCGCCCCCGCCCCCGCCTCAAATTTCCCCCGCTGCCCCATTCCCCATCTGGGGATATTTTCAAATGGGGGATACCCCGCCCCCGCCCCCGCATTGGCCATTTTCTCTATATGATTTTTTTCTTTCTATTTTTTATCTTTTCAGATTTTTTTCTTTCCTTTTTTGACAAAAAATAAAATTTTTATTCTTTTTATTTTCATCCTTGTTCTGGTCGAATGAGTATTTCAAATTCTTGAGACAATGTTTAAGAAAGAAATTGTTGGTTTAGTCACTAGAAAGCAATACGTTGAGAAGGTAAATTCATTAAAGGCGTAATATTTGAAATTATAAAGGTTATAAGAAACTACTTAATCATCTTAATCATATTAATAGACAATTAATAATCCTACTTAATACAAAAGTTGGTGATCCATCGAAATCCTACATTCATCAACAATTCCCTCTTCTTCCAATGTCAATCATAAAGAGTGACGTTATCCTTCATGGCATCGGCGCATCGGCTAAGTCAAAATCATCATCAAATGTGCAATCATCCTTTGAAGTAATTCCTGCAGCTGATAAAAGAAAAAAATAGTTTGTGTAAAAATGATTATTATGTAAAAAGAGTATGAGTATGCATATACAATAAAATGAAGAAAAAAAAATTATTTCTATACCTTTCATTTCACTCCACATCCAGTCTCGGGCGCACATAAGAGCCTCCAAAGTGTCTGCATGTAGACGGCTCCGATGGGAGCTCACAACTCTCCCACTGGTGCTAAATGTCGACTCCGAAGCAACAGTGGATACCAGTATAGCCAAGATATCTCTCGCCATGGCTTGAAACGTGGGATACCGTATTCCATTAACCTTCCACCCTTCCAAAATATTAAACTCAGGGGAAGTTTTGGTTCTTGGTATTAGCTTCTCTCCCAAGTAATCCTCCAATTCAGACTTCATGCTATCCTTCTTGTTCTTACTAGAAACATATAAATCGAAAGATGCTAGAGAGTCATCCTCTAAATCAAAAGGTACTGAAGATGGAGAAGCAGAAGACTGAGATGATACTTGACCGGCTTGCAGGCTTAACTGATAATGCTTTGTCAGGTTATTTGTCAACTTTGTGATTCTCTCAACTTCCGATGAGTGCCTCTCTTGATAAATCAGAGGAAAGAAGTACTCAATCAACTCCATCTTGTACCTTGGATCCAATATGGTTGCAACAGCCATCATGCCATGAATGGAATTCCAATACTTGTCAAACTTCAATGACATTTTCCCCGCCATCAACCTCACTTCAATGTGTTCGGACTTCAACCAATCATTGATCCCAATTTTGATATGGCACACATTTGGGAAATAGAGATTTGCAGTTGGATATTTAGTCCCAGAAAACAACAAGGTAACCTTATAAAACACATTCAACTTATCAGCAGTTACCTTTGTCAATGCCCAATCTTCTTCACTTGGTATAGCCTTGTACTCACGCTTCAATCGGGGGAAAACATCCTTATACTTCAATGCTGTGTGTAGCATAAGATAAGTTGAATTCTCCATCTGGTTCGGCAATCCAAAATCAACTTAGTTATGCTTTTGAAATTCATTGTTTTCACCATGTCTAAAAACTTCTCTTCTCTTTTTGGGGTTGCCGTCCAATAAGCCACACACCCTCGAATCCTCTTAATGGAACCACTGATCACCTCCAGACCATCTCTCACAATTAGATTCAATATATGAGCACAACACCTCATGTGAAATAGCTCTCCATCTAACAACTGTGAACTGAAATAAATTCTTCCCAAGAGATCATCCAGCATTGCATCATTTGTAGAGCAATTATCCACGGTTAAAGCAGACAGCTTAGCATCAATCGCCCACTCAGTCAAGCAATCCATCAAAGCATTAGCAAGTACTTCAGCCGTATGCGGACAAGGCACATAGATAAACCTATTAAAGAAACAATTACATTGAGTAGGTATTTTTGGCCATGTAAGACAAGTTAAAACAAGTTCACGTTTAAAAAAAGAGGGTACGATTAATATAACTAACCTCACAAGCCGACTATTCAAGACCCAAGCATCATCTATGAAATGTGCGGTCACGGTCATGAAACCCCTTTTTTGGTTGTTTGAGGTCCACATGTCTGTTGTGATTGCAATTCTACTACTATTCGTATTCAATAATTGCGTTGTCCTCTCTTTCTCGTGCTCATAGATCTTCATGATATCTCTCTTGATCGTGTATCGAGAAACAACCCTAAACAATGGCTATAAAGAGTAACAAAACTCCCTGAATCCATCATGCTCAACCATGCACAAAGGGTACTCATGTTTTATAATCATGTGTGCAAGCAGTTTTATTGACTCAAGCTCATCGAAATCATACTCTCCAACCTTGACAGATGCAGACCCATCACCCTTTTTCCTTTTATTTTTCAACTCGGGGCATGATTTATGATGTCCATGTAAACCATGTGTCCCTGTTCTGCCACCACCAGCTATGACTTTACTACAATATTTGCAAATACACTTTCCATCTTCTTGCTTTGTAAAATGATTCCAAATGGCTGAAATCTGTCTCCTCTTCTTACTATCTGCATCACCTTGAAGCGTTGAGTCTATCTCATTTTCATTCGAGATTTCAATTGGTTCTGCTCCACTACCCCTTGTATATGTCGGTTCCATATTTATACACCTGCCAATGATACAAAAAATGACAAAGCATTATTGAAAAATAAAACAAATTAAATAGTAAAAACTCTTAAGCTTTAATTTTGGTGTGTGTGGCAGAGGAAATCCAGATTGCTATGGCTTTTATACTAATAATAAGTTAGCTAGAAAGTAAACGATATGCATGACTTTTCAATACACTTTTATCACCCCTCTGCCTCACTTAGATTTGACATTATTGTTCACATCTGATGCAATGAACAATATGGTAAGGCACATCTGATTGATATTTGTTCACTTATTCCTATGCCCCAATTAAATATTTCCATGCAATGAACAATAATGAAAACAGTTTTATCACCCCACTGCAAATATCAATCAGTATGGTAAGACACATCTGATGGAAATATTTAATTTGCCCTTTCTTGAATCAATTATACTTTCGGTCAAATTGCTAATCCAAAACAAAAGGGTCGACTTTTTTTCAGAATCAGTTCCCTACTATTTGGCAAAACATAGCCGACTTGAACATCAAACAGTGCCTGCTTATGCAATCTTATAGATTTTAGAGGACAAAAGAAACACATAAAACAGTTTAGAAGCTACAACCAATAAGAAAAAATTTAGCTGCAACAACCAAAACTTGTTCTTTCAGTTCAGTTGCATCACAAGTTTCTCACCTCTTGAGATCCTACTCTGAATTTGAAAAAAGCCTTGTCATCACCCTGCATTCAAGAAACCATGAAACACAAACTGTTAAATAAGCTTTTGCAACCCGAAATAAGTCCCCAGTAAACAGATCATAATTAATCAATACCATTTGCCCATGCTTTAAGCAGAATCTATACAATTTGAGAAGACCATAAATGGATAGAGAGAAAACTACCTTTAAAAAATAGATGGGTTTTTTCTTCTGGATTTTGCATACGGTTTCCGAGATGGGTTTACTGCTCTAGGTACAGGCTTCTCCTTGTTCTTCTAACCAAACCTACACTGACATACATGACATCCAAAGAAACTGAGACCCTTCCATTAAGCTCGCATTCTAAACAAGATCAATGAACTGTAGCACAAAACAAGCCACACCCAATTCAGCAATTAAACACCAGGGAAAGCATTGACCTTTACTCCAAATTGAGCAACGAAAACGAAAATGGAGCTTGTTTTTGAAACCAAAATTCTCAGAGGCTTTTTATCAAACATGCACCTTAGCTGCACAAAACCAAGAATGATTCTATCTATGAGTTGCTCCCTACCAAGAAATTGTAGCCATGGCGGAAGAATGAAAGTTTTGGGTCTCAGAGTTTTGGCGAAAATGGAGCCTCCAGCCATGGTGTATCTGGGTGGGAAAGAAAACAATGAAAATAGAGATTTGCCGAATCTCTATAGGTTTTCTGTTTTTTAAGAATAATAAAATTATAAAAATGCCCATACGTTTTGGTTGAAAAATAATAGTTCTCAATTAAAAAAAGGGTTCTTGACCAAAAGCCCCAAAATGAGCTAAAGTTATCCCACTTACCCCAGCAACAGATTTTTATTCCCACTAACCCAATTTAAAGAGAAATGACAACTTTGCCCTTCACCTAATTAAAAAACTACATGATGCCACTCTCTCCTCTCTCCTCTCTCTCCACGCTGCCAGCAACCCATCTCTCTCTCCTCTCTCTCTCTCTCCTCCCCGATCTCCACCTCCGGTTTCTCTCTCTGCGATGGCCGCGCCGGAGATGCAGTCCAAGCTTGAAGACGACGAAGAAGGCAAGGATGTGAGTGATGGTCGAGATTGACCTCACCGGCGACGAAGGTTTCCGATCCCCTTGGGTCCTTGCCCTCCAGTCTCTCTCTCTCTCTCTCTCTGCCATGAAAGCTCTGTCGCTCTCTCCTCGTCGTAGTCGGACAGACGACGACGTTGATCTTCGTGCTCGCCGACGGCGGCTTCTGTGTTAAGAAGGTTTGGATTGGAGAGCCCGATCGGCGATCTCCTTCGCCTCGATTCCACTGCAGCCACCGCGAATCAATCATCTCCGGCGAGATTCATGTCGGATTCCGGGGATTTCGAAGCGGGGATATCCTGGTTTGGTCCGCTCCGGCCCATTCTCTTCATTTCTGGCCATATATTCCCCCTGAAGTCCCGAGCAGTCTCCTTTTTACAAAAGCTTTTTTTTTAAATTTTTTTATTTGGATGAAGCTTCTTGGTTGCAAATCAAAATAGTGGTGCTACTTTTGTTTTTTTTTTTTTTGGGTAAATGGTTCTACTTCGGTTGCAAAATAGTAGGCCTAGAAGGAAAGAAAAAATATAAAAAAATGTTTTATTGTCTCCCAATAGACATCTATTGGGGAGCAATAGATGGCTATTGGGGGGCAATAGACGTTTTGAATTGATGTAATCTTATTGTTTTTTTTTTCTGTATTCAAAGCTTTATTTGTCTAAATTTAGGGAGATTAGTTCCCATTCTGGCAACTGAAAGTCCTATTGGGGGGCAATAGACGTCTACTGGGGGGCAATACATGGCTGATAGTCGTCTATTGGAGGGCAATACATGGCTGATAGTCGTCTATTGGGGGGCAATAGAGGTCTATTAGGGGGTAATAGACTATTGGGGGGCAATAGACGTCTATTGCCCCTCTATTAGGGAGCAATAGATGTCTATTGGGGGCAAAAAAACTTTCCGGTGAGATTTTCAGCAAATTCCGGTGGGCGGCAGCCGGTGACAGGAATCCGGCGGCCGGCGACCGGAATCCGGCGAACGTTGACTGAATCCGGCGAAAGTTGGCCGGATTCCGGCGGCCGGTGACCGGATTCCGGCGGCCGGTGACCGGATTCTAGCGGCCGGTGACGGGCTCCGGCGAAGTCTCCTATGGTTTCTCTCTCTTCCATTTTCTCTATCTCTCTCTCTAAATAACAAAAGGGTGAGGGGTAAAATGGTATTAAAAAAAAATTAAAAACAAAAAAAAAATCTTAATGGGGTATTAGGGAAGGCTCTCTTAGAGTGTATTGGGTAAGAGAGAATTAAAAAAACTTAATGGGATAAGTGGGAAAAAAATCCCTAGAAATGGGGTAAATAGACAAAAACCCTTAAAAAAAAAAAAAAAAGAGAGAGAAATGGGGACCTCGCATGGGTAATGGGAAACCCCACCCTCGCCCCCGTTTGCCCATTCCTAATTGGCACATAACATAACTAACTTCAGAAATAGTATGAAGGGTAAAAGGCCCAAAACAAAAAATAGAATGTGTATGTATACGTGAGATAAATATTTATTTCTTTTGGCAAATGGTTGATCCGATGAGATTTAAAACTATTTTTACAGATTAACTTTTGTTTGACTTTTTTGAAAAGCTAAACATGAAGGTGTGTTTTCCATCTCGATATTATACTCTTTTAATAGGCATGAGTATTGCATGACTTGTACGTGTCAAACATTCCATATCAGTATGGTCCATACAAATGTACTCAATACTTTGCATATATCCCCAAATTAAATTCGTATCGAATCTTAGTTAAATAACAATTAATGTATTGTTATACCTGTTCTTTTCTAGTATAACACCGTCTAGGTTCAATTAATCTACTTAAAACATGTTGAAACAGGGGGAGGATTCAGTGCACCGACATAAATAGATGGTTGTTAGATTATATTAAACACACTCTTAGGTTATTAATAAAAATATTAATTATAAATATCAAGGGTTGAGATCATCTTATAAGTGTTGGGTCATTTGCACCGTCGGTGCATAGAATAATTTTCAGTTGAAACATGACTTCTTTATATCTTGTTCAAAAATCGAGGTTTGCCTTTTTTCCTTCTCCGGTGCACACCAACTTCAAAGTTACTCAAGAGTACGAAACTTGGATCTCTATAATTTTTGTTCCAAAATTCCTACATCTTCTCTATGATTTATTATGAATGATTAAATATAGTAATATTTTTAAAATTTCATAAATGTAATCAAATAATTAATAATGGAAATAAAAATATGTGAACAACCATGTCAATTGTGTTTGAATACACTGCCTCAATAACTGACAAATAATAAGCAACAACATAAAATTAGAGAAATTTGTCTGATGAATCAATTTCACAGATTTGACAACAACACAAGTTTTTAAATTAATACAAGGGGAAATAACAAAGTTCAATAAAACATGAAAATCAAATAATTAATTGGAAATGAAATTAGAGATCAGAGAAAATGAGAAGACTAATTAAGATGTGAGATGAAAAAGGAAGAAGACTAAACAACCGCAGGCGTGAGTTTAGTGTACAAATTTAGGCGCACGTGTCATTTGTACATCCGGATATAAAGGTTGCTGTCTCTGACGGTAAAACATTTACTTATTAACACAGGAGGAGTCTGGAATGAACCAAATACTTTGTAGACCAACAGACGGCGTCTGCTTTTCTGTTAGACTGCCTCACATACGACAAGTTAGATGAAACTGTAAATTAGGAAGTGACCACATGGGCTTTTAGGGGAGAACGACATAGGCAGCTGCCCCGAGGAGAGAAGTTTGCAAGACTAAATAGTTCTCTCCATCAATATTCCTGTCTACGAAACATCAGAATTTGCTTTGAAGAAAACAGAAAAGTGCAAACTCTATTTCATATTTTGATGGCCGATCTGATCTAACTCGCTAAGTTGATGCAGAAGTAATTTGCAGCCGGAAAGAAAGGCACAGTTAATTGGAAACGGAGTTTCAGATCTAGCAAAATAGGACGAATTCTGGCAAATCCTTTGTAGTAGTTGGTGGCGGAAAGAAAAGACTCTGGTATCATCCCCAGTTTGAGGTAAAGTGTCATGTCCGATTTGTTTGTTGTATTCGTTTGCAGCTATATACTAATATGGAATGGTTTTCATAAGAAGGGAGGGGATTCTGAATTTGGGATGCATCATGGAGTGCCCAGATCTAAGATCTTGGAAAGTGATAAATATCATGCAGTCGAGTAGTTAATTAGTGTAGACATTATGGTTAGTGATGAGAATGTTGTTTGTTAGTGTTAAATTAGAGGTTGGGTGAAATGATATAATGGGCTGTCATATTAAAGGTATGGCATGTATTTCATTTTAGATGTTGAAAATCAGTTGATGAGCGAGACCGGAAATTGATCGGCTCTCGTGGACGCCGAACTTGGTAAAAAAATGGGGTGGGATTTGCAGGCCTCCATATTTTGGTTGACTGTTAACTCTTCCATGTAGATGCGGTTGTGTACAGCAAATAATTGGATGGCATTGAAGAGAAAAACGGTGCCTTGTTTATTTATAATGTTAGTGAAAATAGCGTAGATAAACTACTTGGAGTGTTCATTAGTCATTCCGAAACAATTCTCAGATATGTCAAACATTGAATTGAAGTAATTTCATTTTTGCTTGTGATTGGGTCAGTATTGAACATTTAAACAATTAGGAAGGAAAACGAAGAATTAATTATCGTTGGTTAAACTGAACTGTTGCTTGTTTGTGGGTATATAGAGATCATGTGCAAATGAATAACGATGTTCGACATGCGTGGGGTGTGATGTTATGTTGTTATGTGTATAACATATTGTGACGTGTTCCCATAAAACATTGGCCGTACCTGTATGTCAATTGAGTTTGAAGTTATGATGGTTGTCGTTAAGTTATGTAACTGACATTTGGTTGTTGTTCCAGATTTGATACGTAAATTTTGCATACCATATCTTGCAGTGATGATGTAGTCTGTTCTGCGACTGCACTGAACCAGTTTGTTAGTGTAAAATATGAGATACTAATTGAAGCTCATATTGGTGTTGTGTGAATTGTAGGCATGAAAAATTGGTCAATAAGGATTAGTAACTCAATCGGCTTGACATAACGGAAATTGAAATATGGTGATTTTGATTTAACACGAGTAATCTTTCAACCCCCATACTTTGTATTGAAGTATTGAGTGTGTCAATATGTGTGCATAAATTTTGAACCCATAGAGTTTGTTTAGAAGTAGGAACCGTGGCAATAGTAGAGCATATAACAATCTTATTTTGTAATGTGTGCAGCATATGAGGCCGAACACTGCTGAAGAAGCGAAAGAAATGGTTTCGTTGACTGAGGAAGGAGGCACGGAGCTAATAAGTAGTGACAGCAGCATGAAATTTGAGGGGACTCAAGTGTATAACATATTTTTATGCATTATGTTTTGTGTACAATGAGGAGACATTTAATGCGACGTAAACAATGAAATTTTGTTTGTGCAGAGCGGCTGTCGCAAATAACTCGATGCTTGCAAATAAATCATCATCGTCGGACACGATGGTAGTTGAGAAAGTAAGTTATTAATAATGTCATACCATAGTAAGAGTTTGTAAAATGTGAAACCAAGTTTCAATAATATTGCAGGAGACAGTTTCTTCCCTTGAAGACTCCATTGGACATGAGAATCCTTTTGAAAAATTGGATAAGTGTGATGGGAAAACAGAAGATTGTCCGGTGAGTCCCATAGTAGGTCGACGCATGAGGGAATTCAGAGCAATATGTACTGGTTTGTCAGAGGAGAAGCAAGTAGCTATTGATGCAAGTGGTTTTGGGGCAATATTCACATTTAGGTGCAGCGAACTGAACGTCCTTCTATGCCACATGATGTGCAACAACTTTGATGTTGAAAACACAACCATCAAGATTCACGGGAGACATTTAACGGTCACCCCTGCAGACTTTCGGCATGTAATGAGTTTAAGGGATGGTGGGGCTGATGTAGATTTAACAGGAAGCTTGGCTGACCCTGAGATTGTAGAGTTGAAGTCTAAGTTTTGTGGTGTTGATGAGGAAATAAGCTTGGATGCTGTGGGGAAGATGGTGGCGCAATCAGAAACTGCTGATGATACATTTATAATAAGTTTCTGTCTGTATGCCCTGTCAACTATGATTTTGCCGAGTGCAAGTGATGCAGTGGATCCCAGGCTTCTTCTTGCCGTAAAGGATCCAAAAACAATTAGCAAAAAAAACTGGGCTTCCTTTGCATTTATAAAGCTTGTTGAAGGACTTGGAAGGTATAAGAATGGGGTGTCATCAACTGTTGATGGGTGTATCGCATTTCTGCAGCTGTTCTATTTGGATACAATGCTAATGAAGTTCCTTGTTGTTCCGACATACACATCTCCGGTACTCTGTTGGAGTAACAAGCAGGCAAGAATTATGTATGACCAGGCAGAGGCTAATGGTGGGTATGACTCGACTGGTATAATAGCGACCAAGCGTTGGTCGACAACTCGATTCCTTGATAATGCCGGATCTGTTGATGCAAGTACAGGACTGAAAACAACTATTGTTGAAGATCTAGACAAGGTCAGGAACGATGTTGATGCTTTCAAATCCGAATTTGAGGAGGTTAGATCTTGCATATCTCATATAGAACCGGACATGGTGGGCCTCCGCAATGCTATTCTGACATTGCAAACATCTATTTGTGAAATGAGGGATAGAGGGATTAGTAACATGGTTGTAGAAGTGATGAAGGAAGTCCTTGATGAGGAGGCTTCGTTTGAGCAGAAAGGGAGGGATGAATCAGATATGTACGAAGATGACATATGTCCCCGTCAGCCTGGATCGTCGAGTGTCGTTGGGCCGCATAAGCCTAATATGGTAAATATATTTATAAGATACATGCATAAGAAAAAAGTCATTAGTTCATATTCAATTTTTTTAATACAGTGGATAATATACATTAAAGTAAGACCGGCCATTTGGTAACGTCAAGTGGGTAATAATGAAGACATTAAATGATGAGCATTTGGTAACGCTGTTATTTGGACTGTTATATTATAGAATGAGGTGTACTGCATGCTAATAAGTTTACCTCCTTGTAGGATAATGTTAAGGACAAAAGCTTGTCATTGAAGCGAAAGTCGGACAATAGTGTTGATGATGACAACATGGTAAAATTATGTGCAGTTGGTGATATATCCAACAGCGAGTCATTTCTGATTACTTACTTGTTCAGCAAGGTGATGTCTGAGTCTGACAGTCTTGCAAGGTAAGTACCAATAACATAAAATTCCACCTCTATCTCCGCATTAGTGTGAAAGTAAATTGTACTAAGGAAGACACTAGTATAGTGATGCACAAATTTGGTTGTTGTCTTTGATGATGGGACTAACAAATGATGTGTTCTCGTATTTCATTTTAAACAGCAGGGAGGTTGCAAGGTATGGAGATCAGAGTATCTCAAGATGGGACCTCTGTTGCCTGTCACCGATGCAGTCTATCACAAGCGAGGTGAATGCAATTTTTCATTTCGTGGCTTGTAACATTAGTTACTGAGTATAAATGTGTAATGCTGACGTCCCATTTTTCAGATTGTAGACATATCAGTTTCGTACCTGTTTGAAAAAACAAGCGACATATGGTTCATGCCCACTTATTTCTCCGTAAGTTAAAGAGGTAAGAAGTCATTGTTATGGTATTGTTCCCGGACTAAATGAGCATCTACTTTATGGCAGGAACGTGCTAAGGACTACGCAAGTGGTAGTGTTGTGGACGGGTTGATATCGTCTGTGGTTACTATATGTCGCCTTCGTAGATATAGCGGCCGATTGGGTTCTTGCAAGCAGGTTAGATTGGGGTGTATTACTAATTTGTCAAACTACAAACATTTGTAGCCCTTGTTCACATTGACATTACTGTAAATTGCAAACAATTTATGTAGATTTTCTTCCCCCTGCGCGACGGTGTTGTGGATAACTGGTTTTTGGTGGTTTTGAATCTGGCTGTGGGGGAGATTGAGCTGTGGGACAGCTGCCCCGACATGGATGCCAAACAGCGTCGTGAGTGTTATGCAAATGCTGTGGTAAGTGTTTATATGAAATAACATGGTCGTGGAGTTAGATATTGCATTTGGCATAGCTGAATTTACGGATGGTTTCGTGGAGATGAATTAAGTAATCCAATATTTGGTCATGCGTGATCCTTAATGTTTGTGACAGGTGGAGCTATTTCAGAATGTTTTTTGTAATGAAATAAGATCGTTGCCTGCACTGTATGCAAGACTTGCTTCAGTGTCTATAGTTTATCCTAAAGAAGGCCCGACCAACCGAAAGACTGAGGATTCCGGTATATTTTTAATCCGGAACATGCAGTATTACAGGAAACGCTGGTTTGAAGGGGTGAGTTACAAATGTCGATTTCAATAATTTATATAGGATTTGGCCATAACCGGATTATTTCCTAATGTATACACAAATATTAATATGTTGACAGTTCAACTCCGGCGACCAAAGGATCCGGCTTGCTCTTGATATAGTGAATCACCCAATGAATGCAGTGCGTGTCTCTGTATGGGCAGCAGCAGCTCAGGAAACTCCAATTGATGCTAAATCATTTGGACGTGCAGCATACAATGGGAACTTCATCCGTAATCCCGATATCCCACTTGATATAGCAGGAATGAAATTCAAGGCGCGTCGGACTTCGCGGCATTGAATACACTTTATGAACCTCTCGCTGGACCGATTAATCATGCTTTCACCTAATATGTAATAATGGATTATGTGATTTATATATCTCATTTATTAGGCTTTTGTAGCCTTCTCATTCAGCACAATCCATTTAAAAAATGAACAATACACTGAATTGTCCACAATTATCAAAAACGCTGCTACTAAATGACCTCCACAAAGAATACTGACATACACATAAAATGACTCATTTTCTGATAAAATTAATAAAATTATGTGGATCCAAATGATATCCTCCCTTAATCTATCTAACAAACATAACAGATTTCCACACACATGCGTTACATTAACAATGATAGTCACAGTGCATAAAACGGGGTATAAACATTTCAACTTCTCACCTGAAAATACACAATATTTATCACCAACGTTCCTAAACCAAAAAGCAAGTGTTATTAAATAAAAGGTGTCAGAAGGAGAACAATTACAGGCATTTAGTTTGCAGAGATCTCTTAACCACACAGTTTTATTCTACCATAAATTGTCCGTATTCAGAGTTGCATACAGCATAACCTGCAATCAGCTTTACTAATAAAACCTTTACTTAATCTATTCCAAATTACTACATGTAATGAGTAACTTTAATACACGTATGACTAACTTGGATACTATATGTACGAGATAACTTGTCTCGGATATTTTGTAAATTACATACACCATTCTGTCTTCTACATACATGTCGCGTTTAACTTCACTCCAACCATTAGATTCAAATCGATTTAGACAACTATCATCTTCCCAGTCATAAACGCGTCAACTTTAAATTACTTTTTCCACAATAAATTCCCAACCCAGCTGAACCAAATTTATTAGGTTCAACAACACCAAATACGACACAAAATTATTCAATGCATATGCATATATTCATTCACAATTATAGGCATGAATGAACAAAATGAATGTTTACCTAAATAGTGACTTATTCTGCTGACCTTGCAGCTACAACATTATGCTTCCCGACTTTCTCGTCAACCTTGCAAAAGATTGCCTTATTTTCCTCACTGCCAGGTTTGACAACTTTCTTCAATAATTTATCCCACCCTACTCCTTGCAGCCTACATAACAGAACATCACAGATAAGGACAGGTTTACGGTCAAACAAAACTGTAAATCAAATTTACAATTCAAAACTAATTTACATCAAATGTTTCTTCTTTCCTAACACTAATAAATTGTCACTGCTTCTTCTTTCCAAATGTCAGCATTTGTTTACGATAAAACAAAACTGCAAATCAAGTTAACATCAAACTGTAAAGTGACTCATACATAGAATTATTCTGTAACTTTACAACACACTATCATATAAGCAGGACCAGTTCTGTATATTGTTATTCACTGGCACAAATTTGATAATCTTTCTACAACCAATTGCTCTTATATGTTGGATTTCCCCATCTCTATCATGCAGATTCTGAACTTTTCCTTCCATGCTATTAATTGGAAACTAACAAACGTTTATGCCTAAAGGAAACATTTAATTTACTGCAATTCATATATGTTTCATATAAAAAAAAACCCCTGTATCTGACTGCACTTTATCTACACACATTTTGAACAGTGCATATAGAATTTCAGTTTCTCATTTATATACTGAAATAGGTCTCTATATGAATGAGCTTTATGGGCCTGTTTTATATGTCTGAAAACAGATATTAACCTTGCGTTCGGTACCCAAATATGTTTTCAGTTTTGTTTCATTTATAAAGATGCGATTAAATTTCCGCATAAAATTCAATTTAAATTTCTATTTCCTCACCAATGAAACAGTGATTCACAAACCCATCTCCCAAGTTTCTTCCCACAAGACCCAATAACAGACAACACATTCTTTGGTCGTTTGAGATATAATTTCCACAAGATATTTCGTACAACCTAGATTATCATGGCTGCTCCAATTATCACCACCAATACACCTCCAAAAACAATTAATCCACTTCTTTCCCTTGATGAGACAATAGCAACAGACTTTTGAACTCAATCTGGACATGAAACTTCAAATTTAAAAACTTACATTTACATGCATTTAGATGTTAGATTCTGTCAATAATCTTTTAATTCCACAACAACCAACAATCTAAGACATTGCAACAACTACCCCATCCATATAACACGCAGTTGATTTCAGAAGTAATGGATTATTGGATTTCTAACATTTCACCATCTCCTACCAAAATTGCCCGCCATATTGCAACAAAGGTAAAATATGATGTCAACAGTGTACTGACAAGGTCAATACAACATCAATTATATACCAAAACTTAGTTTTACGAAACACATTCTGATATTGACCTCAATTCTTAATTATTTTGTTGCCAAACCCTCAGCATGCCTCCCAATAGTCTATTTGGCAACGATTATTAGCTCGGACTACATAATCTGCTGGCCCCATTTTTAGGAGTCACATATTCAGTCAATGGCTAAGTCAATACTAACAACCTAATCATGGCATATTTTAGGTCCATCATTACAACGGAACATAATCATCTATATGGATGTTTCTGATCTACGCAGAATCAGCTATATCGAAGACCGAGAGAGGGGAAAAATTTTAAAAATAAAACATGTTATCATCAGTTCATCACCACCTAGCGTATGCTCAGTTCTATTTACCCAACGATTGTATCATTGGAATAATAATAAGCTATCAGCCTTGTTGTAATAATCAGTTAATCCACCAGCCTATATTCACAAAAATCCTATATGTATACAAAACCATAGGCTCCAGCTTTCACAGTTAACTATGTCTGTGTTCCCTCTTAAACATTTTACAATCACCTATTCTTGTTCCTAGTTTTTTTCCTTTCTTTCTTGTCAAGTGAATTCTGTGCTACTCATTTACATGGTTCTCTAATCGTGTGCTACTGATTTACATGGTTTTCTCTATACCAGAATCCTCAACTTACCCCACAAACTAAATATCCTCTCTACTTACTCAAAATCCTAATCTCCATAACTCACAGCCGACACCACTACTCTTCGCATCTACAAGAACAACCCCAGAATCAACACAAAAAACTAATCGACGAGAATTCAGAAGAAATGGATAACCAATTTCCCAAATTCATGTTCTGCTTCCTCACATCAAAACCCAACTACAACAAAAACACCCGACTAAACAACAATTTCGAGACAACATCAAGCACAAGGGGAGTATATTCAACACAAATAGAATACCCAATTGGAAAGAAACACTACCAGGATTGACGGAACGCTTCTTTGCAGGCGTGCTTTCAACTCCTCCAACTCGTCATATCGCTCAAGGGAGATCTTTGTGAGGGAACTTGTATAGGAAGCTGGGAGCGGAGATATTTTCCCTCCCCAAGTTACCAGAAAACCCTCCTCCTTTAACATCACGGAAGAGAATTTACAGTTGACGTCTAAATAACGGTCAATATCAAGTCATCTGATCATGAGGCTGTCCACTGCCCACGTCAGTGGGGCCCCTTTGGTCTACAAACTTTTTGGTTCATTCCAGCCTACTCCTTAACACAAATGAAAAAGTTGCGATGTTGTGAGTGTTTATCGAGTGTTAATCCGTGCTTTTCTATTTTTCGAATACGTTGTTTTCTTAACCAAAAAGGAATTTTGGTCCTCACGACGTGCCTGCCTAAAATTGCGTCAGTTTTCACTTTTCTATAAAGAAAAAGAAAAGAAAGTGAATTTTGTGCTCTCTCTCTCTCTCTCTCTCTCTCTCTCTCTCGCTGCTCACCATTGTAGACTCCTTCACAAGGCACAGGGTTAAAAAGAAAATCCAATTTCCAAAAGAATCCCCAATATCTCTGTGCGGTCCAAATTCCCATTCTCAATGCAAAATTAGAACCCTTGAGCCCTAGGGTTTCGATCTCAGATCCACCACCACAGGTACTACCTCCTCCGATAAACTCTTCTACTGTCAACTTCGTTCTTGTCAGAATCATCTGCATGACTTGTGCATTGCTGTGATTCTCTTCTCCTTCGTCTGCGGATTCAGAACGCTGTTTCTCCTTTTTTTTTTTTTTTTTTTTTTCATCTGAAATTTATTTGCTGGCTCCGTTCTCTGTTCATTTCTGTGAAACCGATTCGCTGTAACTCATATGATTAAGAATTGGTTGGTTGAAAATCGATGCTGTTACTATTTTGTATCTGCGTTTTAGAAAACAATCTGTGATTATAATATGAAGCTATGACTGATGATTCGTTTTTTTTTTTTTTTTTTTTTGTGTGCAGCGATGGAGGGGTTAAGGCAACTGGAGGCCTTGTGTGAGAGGTTGTACAATTCGCAGGACTCGGTTGAGCGAGCCCACGCCGAAAACACTCTCAAATGCTTTTCTGTGAACATTGAATACATTTCGCAATGCCAGTACATTCTTGATAATGCCATGACGCCGTATGCTCTGATGCTAGCTAGCTCTAGTTTGTTGAAGCAAGTCACTGATCATAGCCTTGCCTTGCAGCTTCGTCTTGATATCCGTAATGTCCTTTGCTTTTTTATCTGATTTCCGAGTTATTTATTGCTTGCGCCTTCGTTATTATGATGTTGAACGTGGTTACAATTGGTTGTAGGGAGCTACCTTGTTAACTATCTGGCCACTAGAGGACCTGAGTTGCAGCCGTTTGTTACTGCTTCCTTAATCCAACTCTTATGTCGACTCACCAAGTTTGGGTGGTTTGATGATGACAGATTCAAGGATGTGGTTAAAGAGTCCATGAACTTCTTGAACCAGGTGATATATTTGTCATTTCTTGAAGTACTCTTGCTATCTATGTTGGATTTCTTTTACAGTATCTTCTTCTAACTTCTGATCCTCGTTTGATATTCGTATGTTATGATTCTGTGGCAATGCTGTGCACAGTGGTGGCATGAACAAGCATGAAAATAACTTTAGACAATATGAGGCAGCAAACGGAAAACAAAGATTACAGTACATCAACTACAATGTAAACAAATTTTAAGTGGCAACTTCCTTCCCATTCACATGAGTATAGAAGAAGAGTGAATTACAAAACTCAGAAGTTTTATCTCACTGAAGCCCCAAGATCCTTTTTTTTTTTTTTTTTTTTTTTCCATCCACAAAACCTTGAGGCCAACACTTGTAATGTCATTAAACTAGTATTCTGTTTATTCATTTAGTAAATGTGAATTCAAACTAGTATTTGCTTTCCTTTTCATGTTGAAATAGAAATAAGAGTGAGAGTGTTTGGTGTTTTGTTGTCCCATCATGGAGCTATTTTCTTATTACCTCATTTGTATTATTGCCACCACAGTAGACTGCCTCCTCAACCTTATGAATGCATTGTCATGTTTTCTTTTGTTGTTCCATATCCATCTTAGCATTATTCACATTTTCCATTTTCTTTGTAATGTTGCTCTCTGAGAACTGTATAGGCACTGTACAGTATGTAAGTGAGTACATTTTACAACTTATTACCAAGAGGTTTTTAGATTTTTGCTCGAGTTTGTAGAGTTTGAAGATAAAATTGACCTACAGTATCAATAAGTGTCACATTCTTCATTTGCATTATAAAGTTGCTTTTTTAAAACTGTAACATGTGGCTTACTACATTCAGTGCTAGTATTTAAAGATTCAAGTGTTTGTGTCTACCTATCTTATATTTTTATTTTCTCAGTACATTTGCAAATAACTGTACTTACTGATCTGTTTACCAGGCAACTTCTGATCACTATGCCATTGGTTTGAAGATATTAAACCAACTTGTTTCTGAGATGAATCAGGTAAGTCTTCAACTTCTGCCCTAGACTGTCATCTATCATCATTGATGTAAGAAATTATTTGTTATGGAAAGTTTCCATTTTGTATTTCAATCTTGCTGCTACCGTAGTCATATAACAGATGTTATGAGCCTGTAGCTGTGATGATATATTTCCTCCTCTCTGGTAGACTTCCCACGACTTCTGTTTACTGACCTTGGCTGGCAGTTCTTTCTTTCCTTTTATTTATTTTTATTTTTTTGAGACAGAAAATTATCTACCTGTCAGTTGGAATTAAAAATGAACCCTAATTCCACAACGCTACAACGTACCATAACTAGAATTCCAAATCCGATCAACAGGAACTAGAGTTAAGGATTCACAGGCAAATATATCTTTGAGGATTCATGTGGGTGGCAGTTGATGACAGTGAAATTACTGTTTTCATTATTTTCACCGATTCTATTTTGTTTGAAATTTCTTTATTTGGTATGTAGCTTAAAGGCTGTAGTTCCTATGCTGCCTGCATACCATTATGAAATCTCCACTAGCAATATGGGAACAGGCCTAGTGATCATGCCAATAGTTGGAGTTCTGTGCCATGGCATAGTAATTGATAATTTTGATCCATTAAACTTTCTGAATCTGCTTACTTATGTATGGTCTATCTTGTTGGAATTTTTGGGATATAAGTTGCTTTTAGAACTAATCTTTTCATTTTCATCTCTTTTTCAGAACTAATCTTTAACCTTCTTGTTAATGAACATTGATGGAGGGTAGTTTAAGCCCTCATAGTTAGTCGTTTCTTTGAACATTTATAGGCATATTCTTATTTTGGTTTAGTTTCACTGTTGATCTAGAATCATTAACTTATTTTTGCAAATAGGAATGCAAACTTTTGTTTTCTTTGTGCCAATGACATTTTACATTAAAAAGTAGTCACTTTCATAATAGATTTGTATTGGGTAACATTCTTATGTATAGATAAATTGGTACTTTCTCAGCCTAATCCAGGGTTGCCTTCAACGCATCATCGAAGGGTTGCCTGCAACTTCAGGGATCAGTCTCTTTTCCAAATATTCCAGATCTCTTTAACATCATTGCGCCAACTGGAAAACAATGGTATTATTCAGGCTTTCTTTCATTACATTGTTTTCTTCTTACTTCCTACTTTCTGATTATTTAACTTCTTCGTTAACTGGTCTTCATTGTGGTGCACAGTTGAAAGTCGATTGCGAGAGTTGGCTCTTTCTCTTTCTCTTAAATGTTTATCTTTTGATTTTGTTGGGACATCAATTGATGAAAGTTCAGAAGAATTTGGTACTGTTCAGGTATTGTCTGTGGCATTAGATTCTTAATAGTTCAGAAGTCATGGAGACCCCTCTGTTGTCGGGCATGGAATACTTATGTTACTGATAATCTTACAGATCCCAACTTCTTGGAGGTCAGTTTTGGAGGATCCTTCAACACTTCAAGTCTTCTTCGATTACTATGCCATTACAAAGGCCCCTCTGTCAAAGGAGGTCAGAATATTTGTTTTTACAAGGAGATTGGCATTTCTAATCTTTCTATTTTCGTTTTGTTTTGTCAAGTAATTGTTAATGATCTCTTGGAAATGTTGACATATTGGATGATTGAGGGCACAATACTTTTTTTGCCAAATCTAGTCCAACATTTTATCAAGTAATAATGGCTTAAATTCACTTGAGTCATGTGGAAGCTTTCATTTTCGTCAAGAAATTTCTATTTCTTATCAATGATCATGAATCACATATTTTGAAGATAGAAAGCCGCTAGACTGCTAGAACCTTAAGGTGTTTTGCCCTCTTTTCTCAGTATTCCTATCACCATGAATATTGGATCGAAGTGGATGTTCTCGTGTTTTGTCTATCCTCTTTCTTCAGATTTAGTGAGGCCATTAACTGGATGCAGTAAGTCCCATTGGTTTGGCTTTTTAGCGCTTGATGTTTTTTGATGTTCTTCCTCACCGTAACCCAAGTTCATTGTTGTGTCATCACCCTAATGATACACGGTGTTTGCATTTCTCTGACCAGTTTCTTATCCTCTTTAGTGACTTTATGCCACCTAGTGATTTTTTTTGAGATACTAGCAGAGGCAGTTGAAGCCCTTAAGCCAATCTTTGTTTTTTAGTGGGGATTCCGTTCTATGTATGAACTAGTTGACCTGGTTGGTTAAGGTACTTTTTTTCTTCAAAGAATTCTTTCTCCCAGGTAGAAAAAGAGATACAAAGGAATTAGCCCTACTTTCACATTGCTGCTGGTTCCTTCTTGCATACCAAGATACATTTAGGAAAGGAAGATAAAATAAATTTATGTATAATTTTTTTTAACAGATTAAGGTCAAAAAATTTATAGATCTATGCACGTGGAAGTTAGTCATGTACGAAACATGTATATAGCATGGGTCCCTGAGCTGTGAAAAGGCTATATAATCCACAAATGAGGACATATATAAATTTGAAATGGGTTAATTTCCAGCGATTTTTGGGCAAGGTATGGGGCCTTGGATCCGCTATGGGACAAGGCTCTTTTTGGGCATCTCTTTGGGCGTCATATGATCCACAACGGCACATCTGTGGGCGTCGTATGATCCATGATGGGACAAGGCTCTTATTTTTAATTATTGCTTTTGGTTCTTTCCATCCAGATAACCCAAAACACTGCCATGATGGCACATCTCCCGAGGACCAATCCCTTCTGACCTCCAAAACAACTGAACCTTTCGCCCAAAAGTGTCACATAATTGCCTGGTGTAACCCAGATCACTTTACAATCTCTAAAGATCCCCTATTCCAGAGAGCTAAAGTTTGCAGAGGGCTAAGCAATTGGACAATGCAATAACAAATAGTTCAAACATATCATATTCCTTATTGTTGAAGTAAAATGTTACTTCTCCCTCATTTAAAATACTTAATTAGTTTATTGTTCACATGTTTTCTATTGTAAATCTCTTTTATTTGGAATTTCACAATTTTTATTTTTTATTTACTTTTTCTAGGCACTGGAGTGCTTGGTGCGACTGGCTTCTGTTAGACGATCTTTGTTTACAAATGATGCTGCTCGTTCAAAGTTTTTGGCCCATTTGATGACAGGAACCAAAGAAATCCTACAAACAGGGCAAGGTACTGTTGGCTTATCCCCTTTTGTCTCTTTTTATTCTTTTGTTGTTTTTGTTTTGCGTTTTATCCATCTATCTTTTACTCTAGTGTTGCTGAATAGAAACAATATGTTCTGTGCCCAAGAATGTGTGGTGGATGTGTTTTTGTGTATTGTTTGGGCAGTTATTGCTTTTTTTCAGTAGCATGAAAAAATATGGACAGATTTGTATCTATTCCAGTGTTTCCGAGTAGAAAATAATACGTTCTTTGTGCATGAATGTGTGGGTGGAAGAATTTGTGTTTATTTGGTGGGAATTGCCTGTTCTCTATGTAAGAACAAAAGTGTGGATAGATTTCTGTATGCTAAGTTAGAGATCCTGTCATTTATTGATTGGCTCTAGGCTAATTCTCGTTCTGTATCTATACATGTTCTACTTCACAAGGCTATGTTCTGATTTTCATTTAACCTATTTACTCGTTCTTTTACTGTAGACAACTGGCTATATATTTGATGGGCCAAATTAATATTTGTATTGTTTGCTGTCTTTGTTCTATTGGATTTTGTGTATTATAAATTTTTTGGACTGGATATCCAGGTCTTGCTGATCATGATAATTACCATGAGTATTGCCGTCTTCTTGGACGTTTCCGAGTTAATTATCAGGTAATTCTTACTTTTGGTGTCTTTGTCAAGAATTTTGATTTGTTTTCGAGAAGAAAGTAACTTTTATACACAACACAAAGAATAAGACTGACTGTGGACAAGTTTATTACATTTTAAGAAATATCACTGAAAAAACAACAAAAGAAGTAATAAGTAACTGGTTGATTGCATATAGCGTGTAAAGAAAAGTTGCTACTCTTCTTTGGAATTCTCTTCTGCCATCATTTCTTTGGGTTTGGGAAAGGGATGAAAGATAAAGTTCTTTGCGGCTGTAGAGTTCTCGCAGCCGGTGCTCTTGATGGAAAGAAATAGAAGGGGTCTTTGAAGATTACCTAGGTGTGGGGGTGGAGGAGCTTTGGGAGAGAGTGGGGTACTGGGAAGCTGTCTGGGCTTCTGTTTCAACGGTTTTCAAAGATTACAGTCACTATTTCATTCTTTAGATCGGAAGGCTGCTTTTATTTAGGGTCGTTGACCTCGTAGGGAGTTTGTGTTATATGTCCTAGTCCTGTTGCTGTTGGTTGTTAGGGTCTCTGTTTTGTAGTTGTGCCCTTTGTGGACTTCTTTTCTACTCTCTTTTTATACTTGTTTGTTTAATAAAATTCATTTCTATTAATAATAAAAAAAATTCTTGGAGATCTTTTTGTGTATCCTTTCTTCATTTCTATAATTTACTATTTTCTTTGACATAAACCTTACATTTCCTTTTGGTCTTCTATTTGATAAATGATGTTATCACTTATCTGTGATTGATGATTTTTATCACTTTTTTTTTATTGTTCTAGTAATATTTATACATTGAAAAGGTGAAATTTAAGTTTTTAGATTTCTTTTCTTGGTTTAATTGGGTAATATGTGATTTTGTTATGATGTGAGACTGCTAGATAGCTTGGGATTTTAACTTATGGCTTTTGGTGCCTATAATTTAATCATATCGTATATAAAATTGTATATCTTGCTTTGCATGGATCAACTTTACTGCTTATGTTTGTTCATTTTTTAAACTCTTTTGCAGTTGTCAGAGCTTGTGAATGTGGAAGGTTATAGTGACTGGATTCGATTAGTAGCAGAGTTCACGCTAAAGTCTTTGCAGTCCTGGAAGGTTGACTGGCTTTCAGAACCCTCTCTTAGCTATTGCCATAATAATGTTGCATATCAGGCTGTTAACTGTAAACACATCCATGATAAAATCAATGTCTTTTTCCCCCCCATGCATATGGAGTCACACTCTGAATTTCCTTAGTTTTATATTGTATACTCTTTCCACTAAATCTGATTTTAGAGATCTATTCCTTTTACTTCATCTCATGTGTGTCTTGCTTAGCCTCTCAATCTTTAACCTTCTATTTAAATCAGTATCATGGTTAGGTGCATCTAGTAGTCTATGTTGTATAGTGTTAAATATCTGAATATTCTTAGTCCTCTTTCTCTTATACACCACCGCCCCGACCCCCGACCCCCGCCCCCCAAAGTCCCAATGTTTCTGTAATATCCAGATCTTTATTCTTAGCACTCTCATCTATGCTACATGGTTGCATGGTAACTTTTTGTTACTGACTAGAAGCTGGAATTAATATTCTGGGTTTCAACTTGATTTACTCACAAGCTTGTTTTCTTACCAGTGGGCCAGCAGCAGTGTATACTATCTTTTAGGACTCTGGTCTAGATTGGTGACATCTGTACCATACTTGAAAGGCGAGGCACCCAGCTTGCTTGAAGAATTTGTGCCTAAGATTGCCGAAAGTTTCATCACATCGAGATTTAACTCTGTGCAGGTATATCATCAAATGTTTCTCTTGCCGATACTGTAGTGTACTGTTGAGCTAACAGGATTTTCTCTATTCACTAAATTACTGTTTTACAGGA
This sequence comes from Rosa rugosa, assembly GCF_958449725.1. Taxonomy (NCBI): domain Eukaryota; kingdom Viridiplantae; phylum Streptophyta; class Magnoliopsida; order Rosales; family Rosaceae; genus Rosa; species Rosa rugosa. The sequence goes on from NC_084825.1 coordinate 14,067,082, forward strand.
TGGATCTTCAGATGATCTTTCTGAAAACCCACTAGACAATGTTGAACTTCTTCAGGATCAGTTAGATTGCTTCCCTTACCTCTGCAGATTCCAGGTTCTTCCTCTACACATGATATGTAATTGTTTCATTTCAAGTATGATCTGGTTATTCCTCAAGTGACAACTATTGTTTGGAGCATTGCAGTATAATTCATATAATGATTCCTGACTTACGTGTGTGGAACTGATTTGCATTTGTTGTATGACGTTCTGTCTTTGAATTGCAGTATGAAAGCAGTAGTTTATATATAATAAACACAGTGGAACCCATTTTACAAATATACACGGTATGGTCATACATAATGAAGATACTTTTTTGGAATTTAAAAGTGAAAAGAGTTTGTGGCTTCATGTTCTGTTCGTTCCTTCTGACTTTAAATAGGAAAGAGCTCGCATGCCGCCCAGTGAAACCAGTGACCTCTCTGTCATTGAAGCCAAACTTGCTTGGATTGTTCATATTGTTGCTGCTATTCTTAAGATAAAACAATGTACTGGTTGTAGGTAAAGAAATACATCTACTTCATTTTGTTCTCGTTCTTTTTTTTCAACCCGCATTCATTGCCCTGTGGAATTGATACTGTGGCAGGTTCTTATTGTTTTAAATTTCTGCCATGCAGTGTTGAGTCACAAGAACTATTTGATGCGGAACTTTCAGCTCGCATCTTGCAATTGATTAATGTTACCGACAGTGGGGTACACAGCCAGGTACAGCTGCAGGAAAGACTTTTGCTTTGAGTTCTGTTAATACATAATGAAATTATAACTTGATGATGTCAGATTACTCTGTCCTTTGTCTTCCTACTTTTGTGAGAAGAAACAGAACTTTTATTACAAAAGCACAGTACACTAGAGGACAAAAAGTCCTCAAAGAAAAACTAAAACTCAAAACAAAGAGAAACACCACATATAAGGCTGAAAGTGGCTTAATCAAGTCAATGCACCTTTCAAATTAGCACCAAGTCAGAAAGCGATAATTTCCAAACTCTAAGGTGACTGATGCCCATATTTGAGACCGGAAACAAACTCGATCCTAGAGTTCTTCCACAGAGAAACCGGGAAATTCTTAAAAAATCCTCGTATTTACAACTGCCAAATGACCCAAAAACAGCCACATTCTGCAATTCCACAAGGTTTTAGTCTTCAAACTCTTCTTACCTCGTAACACCCTTTTGGAACAACCCAACTCACACCAGCCTGTCCTTCGTTTCCTAGTTTGGTGCTTTTGGTATAATGGTTTGATATAAGAATCAAAGTTGGGTGATGCAGGACTATAACGGGAAAATCTGTAGAAGAAAGATCTTCTCTGAAGAATCTAAGGTTTTAGGGGTGTGAGTTCTGGGATTACAAGAACAGTAGGATATAATGAACATATTTTTTTTTTTTTTTTTTTTTTGAGAATAAGGATATAATGAACTTAAGAAGAGAAAAATTAAGAAGACTGGGAAAGAACTACATCACACCAGTAGGGTTCCAGGAATCACGCCTCGAGGCCTTAGCATCACCTAGGGTGTATCTCACCACTGGAGAGAAGCAAAAGCTTTCAATTTTATTCATACGTAGTTGATATAATGTATAACCCTAACCTGGTGACAAAAGTAAAATACCTTTGGTATAACCCTAACCCTATATATAATGTTAAAAACAAAGAAACTCTAGCCACTACTAGTGTAGTTCAGCTTGCTCAAAGCCCAATTTTGCATGATCTCAAGTAGGCTAAACATTATCTAGCAAAGCTAAAGGCTCTAGATCCTTTTCTTACAAGGCCTTGGATAGACCTTAGCGGTCTGTCACTTACGTTCATCATGGAGTCTTTCAAGCTCTGCTGCGTTGGGCTTAAAGCACCTTAGCTGATACTTAACCATATAACTTGTTGTTAGTCTGATTTTTATCAACTTCAAAGAATGTCTAGTTATAGTTTAATTTCCTAGAAATGAAAGCATCATCAAAATCATTAATATGTCAGTCAGTAGTTTGGTCCTATGGTATGGAAACAGAAGTTGGTGCAATTTCTTCCTTCTGACTTGAAAATATAGGAAAGTTTGCAAAATGTTGACGAAATATCAAATATTGGATGGAATGTGCTGTCGATTAATAGTTTGGTATTTTAAATCTGTTAGATCATTAAAGTGGACTCCTTGTCCTCTTTAGATCATTAAAGCAGACTCCTTGTCCGCCTCCCTATATCTCGATTTTTGTTTTTTTAATAAAAAGCTGTTTCTTTTCAAAAAAAAAAAATTAATAGTTTGGTATTTTAAATTTATGAAATGGAAAATGAAGTTGGTGCAATTTCTTTCCCGTGTGGACAGAATATCAGAAAGTTGGTGAGGAAATGACGAAATGTCAATTATGGATGGGAAGTGTAGAAAAATAGTGGAATACCATAATTTCAAAGACAACTAACTTAAACTTTGAGCTAAGTTTCCAGAAATTTTGACGAAATTTAATTTGATGAAGTGCATCTACAACCCTACATTAGGTTACCCACCAGTATAGGAACTAAACAAAGATGCTACTAGTGGCGACAGATGCTGATGAGAACCATAGGAGAAGAAGAGTTTTGCTGAGACCCATGCTGATGTGAACCAGAGGAGGAAGATCAAAAGTCCTTGCTCAAAACAATAAAGAAAAATAAAGATCTTGGCGAAGAAAGTAAATAGAAATTGAAGAGTCTGGCAAAGGAAGAGGCTGAGGGGTTTATTCTCTCGAAATTTTCTCTTGCCAGTAAGGATTTGACGTTGCATGGTATATCGTTAGCTTAGTGGTGAATAACTAGTCCACTTATGAAGAGAACATCGCAAAACTTGACACCGATATTTTCTTTGTTTATCCAAATACAAGAGCCAGTAGAACCATTGGACAAGTTTTAGTTGACTTCGAGTAGAGCACTTTTGGCTTTTGTTATTTATACATTACTACATGCCATTTTTGAGTCAGTTTGCATTTATTGAAATTCCTTCTTGGCATTTGGCAGAGATATGGTGAAATAAGCAAGCAAAGACTTGACCGTGCAATTCTTACCTTTTTCCAACATTTTCGGAAGTCTTATGTTGGTGATCAGGCCATGCATTCTTCGAAGGTAAGTTGACTCTCTTTGTATTTTTCTAAAGTTATGTTAACATTTAGCTTGATGCTTCTCTTATATGTTGCAGCAGTTATATGCACGCCTTTCTGAACTTCTTGGACTTCATGATCATCTTTTAATGTTGAATGTGATTGTTGGAAAGATTGCTACAAACCTGAAATGTTACACCGAGGTTAAATCTCTGTCCTGAATTGTTCATAACAAATATAAGGATTATGGTTATCATATTAATTCTTATCTCTGTATCAGAGTGAGGAGGTCATTGGTCACACCTTGAGTTTGTTCTTGGAGCTGGCATCTGGGTTAGTTTCATTACTTCTGCATTTGGTTTAGAGGACCGGAGTTAGTTGTTGCTTTAGGAACTCAATTCCTTGTATTTTGGTTAATGTGTTTTTTTTTTTTTTTTTTTTTCCCGGTTGCAGATACATGACTGGCAAGCTGCTTTTGAAGTTGGATACTGTTAAATTTATAGTGTCCAATCATACTGTAAATCTCAGTCTACAATATCTTTCCTTTGCTTTTTTACGTTTTTACTTTTGATTTGACCGTCTTTTAAAGCATCTTGTATACCTCCCCTGAATTTTCTTTTCTTTCCTTTTTCTTTTTCAGAGGGAGCACTTCCCCTTTTTGGAAGAATATAGATGTTCTCGTAGTAGAACAACTTTTTATTTTACAATTGGTTGGTTAATATTCATGGAAGATAGCCCTGTGAAGTTTAAATCTTCAATGGATCCACTTTTGCAAGTATGCTTCTCTCTCTCTCTCTCTCTCTCTCTCTCTCTCTCTCGTGTATCTGCATTCTTCAGAATTAATACTGTCGAGTTTGGGTACTTGTGCTCAGTTTCATAATAGGGGAAAGTTTGCAAGCCAGATTACAGATATCCGAATAAGATTTTGGTGTTCTTCTGTCTATTGTATTATGGAATTTATGGTAACATCCATTTTTATGTATTTCTTGATTGGAAACATGATGAATTTAGCAGCTTTTGTAGTCATAAGACAATTTTAGCAAACAAATCAAGTAGTCGCAAAAGTAGTTGCAAAACTATAACCTCTGTGGATAAAGAAAATAATTCCTGAAGCAACCCCACAGAGGCGAATGTGTTTGACAAACTATGGAATTCTTTCTTCTATTGGTCTTGGTTTATTTATCATAGTTGTTTGCATTCTTTGAAGAAAGGTTATTGTTATTTGGGGATTGTCAATCAGACCAACAAAAAAATTTGGGGATTGTCAATAGTCAATATTTTCGATGAGCTTTTATTTTAGTTTCTCATACTCTATATAAATGTATTTTATAAGAAACTCATGCTGTATATGTAACATATGCTCGATATGGAATTTAGGTTTTTATCAATCTCGAATCAACTCCTGATGCAATGTTTCGCACTGATAATGTAAAGTATGCATTAATCGGGCTGATGAGGGATCTTCGGGGAATTGCCATGGCCACAAATAGGTAAATAACTATTGCATTTTCTGAACCAAAGTTCTAAGGCCTGACAAATTTTTCTCTTACATTCTTCTTTTCAACATCTTCAGTCGCAGAACGTTTGGGCTTCTGTTTGATTGGCTGTATCCTGCACACATGCCACTTCTTTTGAAAGGCATCTTGCACTGGTCTGATACACCAGAGGTAGAGGATAACCTTCTTTGTTTATTCAGAGTTTCTATGTTAACGAAACATTATGTTGACTTTTTTTTTTTCAAAAGAAAAGAAAAAAGAGAAATAGAATTTTGTCAAGCGATTTTAGCTCTTGTTCAAAAATCTCGGTTGCATTACATATATACATCTTATAACTTGTTCTTTAGGCAGAATTATATAGTAATACAATTCTTTTGATTCTCTTGAAACAGGGAGCAACGCTTCTCTCCCTCCTCTTTCAACTCTATCTTTTGATTTCATATCTTCCTATTCTATCAACATTTTATCTCTTTACATATATGGCCTGCTAAGTTTGTTCCCATTTTTTATTTTCTTCTAAAGTTATGGTGTGCCATTTTCTTAAGTTCTTGCTACTTGATACTGCAGGTTACTACCCCTTTGTTGAAATTCATGGCTGAGTTTGTACTGAACAAAGCCCAACGCTTGACTTTTGACTCATCTTCTCCTAATGGCATACTTCTTTTCCGAGAAGTCAGTAAACTGATAGTTGCTTATGGGTCAAGGATTCTGTCTCTTCCAAACGTTGCTGATATATATGCCTTCAAATACAAGGGAATATGGATTTCTTTAACTATTCTCACGAGAGGTGAAACATGTTCTTCTAGTTTCTTGTAACAGTAATGTGGGCTCTATTCACTTTGCTTGTTTTGTTTGTTTTTTTTTATAAATTTTCTTTCTTTCTAAATAACAAGTTACTTTTGAATATTGTTATGTGACCCTAAGATGAAATAACTATTGCAATGTTTATATTGCATGTTGTATGTTTACAGTCTTGAAGCTTTCGCCCTATGGGTTATTTTGTTTGTTTCCTCACTTTTTCTTGGATATGCCTTTTCATCTGCTGTGTTCTTAATGGTGTAATTCTGGTTGGAAATAGTTAGATGTCTGGGTCCAGGGCAGGCAGTAAATTAAGGAAAGACTGACAAGGGTCTGAAGTTGTGACGGAGATGGGTATGTTCTGAAATAAGGTTAATAGTGGTTTTACTACGTCAAAGTAGTTGGCTAGAACAGCGGTGAAAATAAGGCTTGTTTTTTTCTCTCTTCTTTTCTTTAATTGTTTGTTTGAGACTCTAAAAGACAATATGGTTTGGTCTTCTCTTTTAATGTTGTGGTACATTCAGTTTAATATTTCTTTTTCGTAGTTGCTGTGTCCTTGCTTTCCTGATTGAATATGCTTTCCTGATTGAATATTCACACATAAATAGTATCTCTTAAAAATATGTTAGCTAATTTAGTATCTTGCTGCCAAACAACACAGCTCTTGCTGGAAACTATGTCAACTTTGGGGTGTTTGAGCTGTATGGAGATAGAGCACTTTCTGATGCACTTGATATTGCACTAAAGTTGGCATTATCAATTCCTTTGGCTGATATATTGGCATTCCGTAAGGTATGTGAACCTTTGTTTCCATGTCTTCTTTGCTAATCTACTAGTTTATATTACCGGTTTTTTTTTTTTTGGTAGTCATATGATTTCTATTGACTACTTGTTATTTTTTTATTTTATTATTATTATTATTATTATTATTATTATTATTATTATTTTTTGGGTTATGTGGAATATGAGCCAGTCAGTAATGTGAAACTATGGAAATGGAGTGGCTTGGAATTTAGAAAAGATGAACTTAGTATTTTCTAAAAGGATATTTATCCAATAGATTTTGTGTTTCAGCCATTCTGACACTGACACATGAAGCCTCGGGTACATCCTTCGACCATATTGTTGAATTTTCGTGACACCTAATTCTCTGGAAATTGGGTTAAAATGCTTTTTCTACAAAACTTTAGTAAAATTTGGTGGCTGTGTGACATATAATAATAACATTAATCCACACTGTTGCCATATATTTAAGATATGATGCCTCTGCATTAAAAAAGCAGCCAGGCAGTTATTCTCTTGCCGGAAGTTCTGTGAAGTCTGAACATCAGTAAGACTTTATCTGGCTTGATCCAACTACATTTGTTCTCTGTAGTTGTATCTTTATACAACTTAAAATTGAGGAATCCCACATTGGTTCTCATGATCAGTCCAGCAGTTGAAATATATATATGTTTTAGATGAAAAGGTTTGCAAGAAAATTAGAAACAAGTGCTTAACAATTCTGACTACCTGGATTCAAAAATTGCAAGCAGATTCTGTAGATTTCAAGAAGAATTTGTGTACTAAGATTCTATCTAGCTTCTTTGATACTTATATAGCCTTAGCTATCTCTTCTAGCAAGTGAAGAAATTTTCAAATAAAAGACTGTCTATCAGTATGAAAATCTTTAATTAGGCCATGGTAATATATCCTAGTCTTGAAGTGAGATAGATTGTTAATTTGCTTTCGTCATGAGAAGTAGCATATGCAATATATCAAGTTTGAAATTGATGTTTTATCCTACTCTTTAGCACTTCATGCTGAATTCTATGATATCAATGCTTTTTGATGCTATACAAGTTTGTGTTTGCATGAGCCAAAAAACTTCTGACATATCAAGCTCTTTAAGCTTTATCTTGTGTTGAATTGTTCATATGGTGTAAACTTTGCAAGGGGGAACTTTATTTTCATAATTTGATTTCTCACTTTGTGCAGCTGACAAGAGCCTACTTTGCGTTTTTAGAGGTCTTATTCAACAGCCACATAGTTTACATACTGAATCTGGATACCAGTACTTTTATGCATATTGTTGGATCTCTTGAATCTGGCCTCAAAGGTCTAGATACAAGTATCTCATCACAGGTATGTGTTATGAAATTATGCCTACTACATGTCTATTTGAGAAGCACCTTTCTAGTTTCACCCACATGTCTCAACTTTTAGGCTCTAATTGTGTCTTTCAAAGTAATTTGGGTGGCGAACATTGTCAGAAAAATTCAGTGGCAATAGCCCAAATGGCACGGCTGTGCAGTGAGAAGTGCTGACTCCCATCCAGCCAACATTTATAGTAGCAAAATTTACCTCCATTTATGAGATGGATAGTGGGATTTAAGAACGATAAGTTTCATGTAGAACAGGTGTCAAAATAATTGAAAAATACGTGATTTCTGCTGATTAACTTTCTTTTGGAGACAATATGTTCTACCAAAGAAATTAATCTCTAAAATCCAAATTGAGTCTGGACTTTAAATGTTTGAAGCATATTAGTTGATCCCATGATCAATGCCAACTATTCTTGTTTCATCTACTGCATAGCTTCCATTGTTTTCTATTACTGAAGCCCATAGTCTACTTTTTGCTCCAGTGTGCGTCTGCTGTTGATAATTTGGCTGCCTTTTATTTTAACAACATTACCATGGGCGAGGCACCTACATTACCTACTGCAGTAAATCTTGCTCGTCACATTGCAGACTGCCCCAATTTGTTTCCAGAAGTAAGTCAGGATGCTGTGCTGTAGTCCAGTTTTCTTTTGATTTTGTCTTATTAATGGTGTGCATTTTTTTTTCTGGTTGGCTTGTTATTCTCGATCAATAATATCAGGAACTATGTCGGTTCTTCATTAGATTGTAATATTGTGCACTATGGTCATCTGCATTATGTTGTTGATGTTATTCACCAAGACTCAACGAAGTTCTCAATATTTTTCTATATTTTAAAATATATTAATTTTTTTTCAATTATGTCTCTCATATGTTTAAAACCATTTCTGTTCCATTATTTCCTGTTTGTTGCTGTTGTTTGGATTTGGTTGTGTTTTTATTTTATTTTTCTCCTGTAAGTGATGGTTTTATTGAGTTTCTGGTTCTTTTATATTCTACACTGTCCAAGTGCCGGTCCACTTTCTTTACACTTCCATACTTTTTGTTAATAGGGCATGCTATGTTGCTATTAAAGAAATATCAATATTATAGTGCTTGTTAAAAAGTATGATTAGCAGTGCTGTCATTGATAATAGCTATTACTGTTTGTTCTCTATCCTTATATGAGTTATGTCACCCGCAAACCCGATGCATACAAGGTGAATTTAATATGCGTACTGTTTCTTTATGTTGTCAAATTTTGATTACACTTGATTGTTTCTATCAATAATTATTGAATTTTGAAAGGGTATATCAATAATCTGATTCTTTGTTATGCACAGATACTGAAGACTCTGTTTGAGATTGTTTTATTTGAGGATTGTGGCAACCAGTGGAGTCTTAGCAGACCAATGCTGAGCTTAATTCTTATTAGTGAGCAGGTAATACTTCTCTTTTAGTATGTATGGCTTTCAAATTTTCCTTGTTGAAGACCATACACATCTACACAGAAACATGAATGCAAAACCTCTCTCAAATGCTTCTTCAAAATCAGTTCTTCATTCTATCTTCACTGATACACTAATAAGTTTCCTATTTGGTGTGTACATGATTGTTTACACCTTCCTGCAGCAATTTTTTTGTTTTTGTTTTTTACTGCAAGCTTTAGAAAATATCTTGCTAGTACTATGTTATTTTTCAAAGAAATGTTATAGTTCCCTACTGCCAATTATAGAAAATTTCCTTTTCGTTCTCTGTTAAATATTACCGTGGGAACAATGAATCTCTCTAATATGCTTCAGGTTTATATTGATATTGTAGATGTGCTTTGTTTGTTGTCTTCAACATTGTTTAACCTCTCTCAATTTTTGTGGCCTCCATGGCCTGTGCATGGATGCTGTTTTGTGTTTCAGTAAGAAGTCAGATTTGTGTCCTTTGAATACAATGCTTTTTATGTCTGTTAACCTCATTGAGAGGTGCCAATTTTAGTAATTAGGGAGAGAAGCCTGCTGGTATTTTCTTTGTAACTTATTATTTTACTGAAAGATGGCCTCTTACTTGCAGATATTCTCTGATTTGAAAGTTCGGATCATGGCTTCACAGGTTAGTACCTACTCTTCTGGCTGTGTTATCCGAGGGAAAAAAATGATCTGTATTAAGGCCTCTATCTTATCATTTTATACTCTGTATTGTTATGACTTATGAGCTTTCCCAGGAAAGGTTCATTAATTGTTGCATGCATCTTTCTTGTGAAATTAAATATCTGTCTGCATTGACCTGCAGCCAGTGGATCATCACCAGCGGCTTTCCCTGTGTTTTGACAAGCTAATGGCAGACGTTACTAGGAGTTTGGATTCAAAGAACAGGGACAAGTTCACTCAAAACCTCACTGTATTCAGGAATGATTTTCGTGTGAAATAACTCGAGCATTCCAGAATATTATCTGGACCTGCAGAAGATGTTAGAGGAATATAATGTTGCATACTTCTCTAGTTGTAAACATGGAATCTCTGGTATTGGGAGCAGGCTTCTCTTGTTTAAACATGGGACTCTCTGGTAAGAGATAAAGGGAAGCTAACTTTTTGAAGTTCATGGGTTTATGGAACTTGAAGGTGCATTGTGAATTTTTATGGTGGTTGTATACTCTTAACTGTAGCTGAAGGGGGAAGATACTAAGATTTGCCGTGCTGCTGGTTTGTAGATGATACTTGATAGTGGTGGGTTTGACATGTAGTCGGAAATTGCCGGTTCTAATATTAGTCAATCATTCTTTTAGACCAAAGGTGTACATCTCCTCAAGTTTGTGTTTAGGAATGGGAAGTTGTAAGTTGATCTCCTGTACATTAACCTCTACATATTCTTTGTATTTGTTGATAATAGGAAGGAAAGGAAAGGGTTTGTTCGTGGTTCCTTGGACTTTGTTTCTTGGCTTTTTGCCTTTAGTTTCATGTGAAATTCCTACATTGAAGTAGTGGGTTTTTTTTCCCTGTCGAAGAAGTGGATAGGTATTTTTAATCTTTCAACCTTTTTTGACACACCATGTGAATATCTTGTTATCTATTTTTTTTTTTTTTTTTGCCTGAATGACAGGCTATAGCCCTTCAATGTAGCTGGTCAGCAAATTTATCAATTTTATTTGCATTAATTTATTCTGAAGGTGTTTTCATTCCCCTTGTTCCAAACTGGAATGAGGGTATGTGATCTATGACTGGAACTAATGGTCATCACAATTTGTAATGTTACAGTATGGAAGAGATCAGAATCAACTTAGGTTGGTATTCAAGGCATTCTAGATTTGCTAAATTTGTACTTATTGGTCAAGGACTCTTTATCTAGATTTGGTTGGGTTGCGACACAGAAAGTAGTTAAGCTGAAGGTTATACCTGCCTTACCGACCATGTACTGAGCCTATGCAACCCTACCCACCCAACATCATAAAATTTGTAGTATTACATTTTTTTTTCATTTTCTTTTGTATTTTACACATTATATTATTGAATAAAAATGAATTTAAATTAATTTTTTATGTAACTTAAAATATTAATTGATTAAAAATACCTCTCCGAGCTATTAGATGAAATTGTACGAATACTACATGTGTGCATTTTTCTTATATTATATGTGTCATACTTTACTAACTAGGATCAATACATTGCTGATTTGTTGAAACAATACAAAACCCTGCTAAGTACTAATTTTGATATAGATATCAAATACAAATCAACCTATTAGTCTATTACACATGCCCACCCTACAGATAAAAACGGAGGTTTGTGAACACAATGGAAGGCTCAAGCTTTGAAGTGCAAGTTTTAAACTCTGAACTAAAAGTATTCAGCGCAAGAGGGCAGAGAAGTTTACAAGGTTGACAAGCCGACAAGCCGATCTTCGAAATCATGGATGGGAAGATGCGGCAAGTGGAAATTGAAAAGCGTGTCAAATTAAGTAATGTCCTCAAGATTTGGATTGTAATTCTTACGATAATGGAACAAAAAGTCTCAAAATATTTGCAAGCAGGTGTGCACCACTGAAATAACCAACTTTATCAATGAGAAATTAGACATTAGAGAACCATAAGATAGTTGTAGTTGAAATGATTGTGTTAGACGATCTATCATTTGACGTAATTGAATTGTATCTTTTAAGAGATTTTGTTCAGTACTTGCCTTGAGTTTGAAACTCCTTCTAGAGACTTGTTTGGGCCCAAAATGAGCATTTTGGCCTGACAAGGCACGTCTTGGAGAAATTGAGCAAATGTCAGTGGCTCAAGCTATATATTGTCGACAAGTTCGAAATATATATTTAGAGGCTAAATAAAGCCTACTATGGAAGCATGAAAAGTCAACTATAACACATTTTCCTACTTCGGCTAGGAGAAACCGAGCTAAACAGAAGGAGCGGCCGCCTGACCAAATGAACTCTAAATGAGCTGAAACTCTGCAGATCCATTCTAGACAGCCCAAGGATCATTTCTTATGAAAAGTGCCAGAGCTAGTTTTGAGTGGAAGGCCTTCAAACAATCAATCCAATTTTCTACAGAAGCAAAACTGGAAAACTGGACCTGTAAGAGGTCGAGCAGCATTTCCGGCCCAATCACATGGAAATAAATTCTGAAATTTTACCACAATAATCTACATTCATGGTGGATCATTTCATATGAAGAAATCGAAGGTTGAATCTGAGTTCTTAGTGGAGATAAAAATTGAAGGATAAGGGAGCAGAAAATGACTTAAACCTAACAAATTCCATTAAGTGTTTAAGTATTCAAACCTAACATTCCATTAATGTTTTAAGTGCTAAAACCTAACCCATTATGAGTTGTTTAAGGCCAAATAGTGTTGCTTGGTAGCCTATATATAGAGGCTACAACAAGTATCAAAGACAACAACACAATTCAACAACATCTCTAAGATGATCTAAGTTCTCTCTAGAGCAACCTCTCTAAGAGCAACTCCTCTCCTTCTCTTTCTCTTATCGGTGATCACACTCCTAGTCCTAGTCTTCTCAGAAGCCGACTTTCAGTGCCACCAAACCCTCTGTCAACGTGCTTCGGTCCTAGTCTCCTCGGGAGCCGACGGTAGTGCCGCGACCACAACGGTTACAGAACCAGCCAAGCAAGGGTAACGCCCTAGCAACCCAGCCAAGCTAAAGTCACGCTTTAGCAAGATCTCAATACTTCCCGGTGATTTCGCTCTGCTCAATCTGCAATATTGAGTATCGACTTGTGAACAAGAAGAAACTTCAGCAAAGTCCTCACCATGAGGCACAAAGAATCCCACGACGAGGTTGGTGCTCTCCTCGTCTACAATCGCTTGATAGAAGTCAGGTCAAGGGACACCCCCGACGACCGCACCCGAACGGTGCTGGCACGCCCGCGCAGAAAAGAGACTGTTGACCAGCTGCAACAAAATTGGAGCCAAACATTTTGGCACGCCCAGTGGGACAACATCAGAAGTTTTTCTCTTGAAGCACATTCAACCACCGGGCTTCAAAACAAACATTTTGGCACGCCCAGTGGGACAACATCAGAAGTTTTTCTCTTGAAGCACATTCAACCACCGGGCTTCAAAACAAATATTTTGGCAAGCCCAGTGGGACGATCTGTGAGCTGTAAATCACACCACTATTAAGAAGTTGAGGTTAGTAAGGGGTTGTGAATCATAACGGAATAGGTGAAGTCTCTTTTGTTAATATTGACCTAAACTCCTTATTGGTGCCTAGTTCAGGTCCCTTAAGGTTAAGGGCGGTTTTTATTAACACTTGTTGAACTGTCTTCACACTTATGATCTTTCTCATCTTAGTAAGTATAGCCTATGTGAAATGGTGTCTAGAAAGGGGACAACGTTCATAACAGGTTATTGAATCCAGAAGTGCGTACAAATGGGCCTAAACCACTATGTGGGAGTAGTTCATGCCAAAATGGATTCTGCCTCTTTTGTTCGCTCTCCCCCACCTGGCCATTTCAGTAAGGTTGCCCAAAGGATTTGAAAGAAAGTTTGTGTCTAGGCGACTATACTTGGGCCGCACGTCTAAACCTTGATTCACAGTGTCTTATTGAATTCAACTACTTTCAATTCAGACTTCCAGAAGCCATTGGGAAGTCAAGCGCAAACCCTTATCAAAAGGTTTACGTTAACTGCCTGAAACATAAGACCTCCAGTTACAGACCGCACTCGCGAGCAGACTGTCGTGGTCTTTCCGAAGAACAAGTAATCCAAAGATTTTCTCCCCACCCTCCATCGACAGAGATGTCCACTGAACGAGGAGGAAATCAACATCCTACTACTGAAGGCGAGAAAGTTCCCACCACCCAGCCTAATGAGGCTGGAGGAGCGTCTGACATCACCAATACGGTTGAAGACGAGGTGAGAACAGTTGACTCTGGATCCACTCTCTACCTAGAGAACATGACCTTGGAGGAATGGATAGCTATCTATCAAAAGGATACTGCCGAATATCATGAACAGATGAGGAAAGACCTTGCAGCAGACCGGCGAAGGGTTGACGAGCTTTCAACTGCGGTTCAAAATATCGACGTACGCTCGCAACAAACCCAGGAACGGATGGAGCATTACCACGCAAAGAGTGAACAGCACCATAAGGTGCTCGTGGACATGTTGAACAGTCAGGCCGCCCAGAGCAAACACATTTCTTCTGACATCGCAAACCAAGCCAAACATACTGCATCTGAATTGGTAGTTATTCGCAACGAAGTGTCCAACCTTTCGACCCAGGTCGCCATGCAGAAGGCTGATTTGGACCAAGCTAAAGAGGTTCTGAATAAAACTCTGGGAGACTCTAACGCTATCCTTGGATCGCTTGGCCAACCCTCAGGCTTTGGCAAGTATGTGCCACCGAATGCTCGGGAAACAGGAAGTAGCAGCGCTGCTACGCCTGCTACAGCCATTAATGCCGCGGCCGCTGCTACAGCCGTTAATGTCGCGGCCGCAAGGAACAAAGAGAAGACCTTGGTGATCGGAAATAAAGACAAGATTACCCCACCAGCTGCACAACAAACCAAGGCATCAGTGACATTCGAAGAGGTTCCTGCTAGCACCGTCGGGTTTACTCAATACGACAGCGATGGGACAGAGAATACGTTCCTAGAATTGCCAGGAGACTATTACGGGATCGATCAAGCAGGGAACCCTGTCAGAATAATAGCTTTGCAGAAGGCTGAAGGTGCGACAAAGGTGGTTCTCCACGAGTCGCCGGTTCCGCGAGTAGTCCATCTGGGTGGAGGAACAGTACCCACTGGTCAACCTACCCCCGCGGTACAAGCAACTCGCCCGGTTGCAGCGAGACCTCCTCTTCCAGGACCTGATTATGTGAGACGTGATGAGGTGGAGGAGATGATTAGGTTAGCCAATCCTAGGGTCCACCTCGATGAGGTTTATGAGGGGCCTTTCCCACCGCATATTACGCAGGCACCTTATCCTAGAGGATACAAGAGCATTACGTTCTCTACTTTCTCGGGAGAGGAGGTCGAAAATGCAGCGGCCCATTTGGTCAGGTTTCGAGTACAGTGTGGCCAGTACCAGAACGATGACAACCTGAAGTGTAATATCTTTGCCACTTCTTTGTCAGGGTCTGCCTTCACCTGGTTCACTAAGCTGCAACCAGGATCTGTCGCGAGTTGGCCTGCGATGGAAAAACTGTTCAAGGAAACCTTCGGGACCATCGAGCCGGAGGTAGATTTGGCTTCACTTACTCAGATGGCTCAGCAGCCAACTGAATCCGCTGTTGCATACCTTCAACGTTTCCAGATCCAAAAAGGGAAGCTGAATGTGATTCTTCCGGAGAAAGAGCTAGTAAAGTTGGCAATCAAAGGCTTAGAGCCTCACCAACGCAAGAAGTAGCATGGAAGCATGTTCAACTCTATGGGGGAACTGATCACAGAAGTAGGAAGCTTTGAGCATTTGCTTAGAGAAATGGACGCTGTGAAGAACTCCTCCAAAGGAATATACATTCCGGGGAAACGGAGAACTGTGGCAGCAGTGAACCACTACTCAGGTTCCTTTGATCCTTACTATAGGAGTGAGGAATCCGGCCTGGCAGAGGCTGAAGAGTCTGAAGAGGACGAGGTAGCAGCGCTCGAGCTCATCGGGAAGAAGGTGTCAACGTTAAAGCAGTTGAAGCTGTGTAAAGAGCCAATGAAACTCAAGTCGGTGGTCTTCACCAAACCTGAATTCGCAAGTTACACCTATGATGCGAATAAAGCTCATGAGATCTTAGATGAGATGATCGCTGCAAAGATGGTGAAGACCGACTTCGGACCATTCCCCAAACCGGAGCAGTTAAGGGGGAAGAAATACTGTAAGCTCCACAATTTGTGGAATCACAACACAGCCGACTGTGTCAGGTTGAAGGATCAGATTCAGATCTGGTTGAATAATGGTAGCTTACAGGTTGAAGCGCCAGCAACAGCTGTGGCGCTGGTAGATTTGGATCCTTTCCCAGACACTAGAGTCAACATGGTTGACGTAGTTTGGGACACAAAGGATCAACAGAGGCTGAGCCCAGATCGTACCACTGGGGACTTAGAAAAGGTGATGGAGCAGTTTGTGAAGCGGAGATCAAAGCCAGCTCCACCTGTCGTGCTATGTTCAAGGTGCAAGGAGGAATGTGATATCCAGGCATCGCACGAAGAGGAAGAACATACCGTTCGCTTTGGTACTTTACCACCAATAAAGTTACCAGTACATTCTAGAAGCTTCCAACCAGGTAGTCCGAGAATGCATGCTGGGTCAGGAACTTTTTCTCTAAGGGACTCTAATTTGTTCAAGAAATTGAAGGTTGCGAGGGAAGAAGAAAGAGCAAACGAGCGGTCAGACGTTATGACCAGACCGTATATTCCACCGGCGCCGACGTCCACTATCAAGGAAAGGAAATGGTATACCCAGAATAAGGGCAAGGCAGTGGAAATGAGCCCTTCAAGGAAGAGAAAACTCCAGCGGAGGTTTGGAGAAGCAAAGCGAACCTTGGAAGCGCTGGATCAGGGGTTGATTAAACCATCGCAGTTGGTGAGATCTCCAGAAGAATACCAGAAACAGGTAGAGGCACTGACCTCCAAAAGGTTCATCGCCCCACGGGTTCTCCAACGGCGTCCTAAGATGTGGCAACAGGCTTCAAAAACCAGCGCTCGCTGGAAGGACAGTCAGGAGAAGTCCCTAGCTCCCGCGAATCGAGAATCGCCGCCAACCCGCAAACCTAGCGTTTGGCGGAGAATATCTCTCGAAGGAAGAGATAGCAAGCCTTCAATCTTTGACAGGCTGGGGGGCAAAGACAATCGGTCCATGACTGTGCAGTGGAGGCCTAAGAAAGTTCAAAGCACAGTGGTTGCAAAATCCAAAGAGGCTTCATCAGCGAAGCAGGGGCCACCTAAGAGGGGATGTCCTTTCGCAGCAGATCAGCAGGAGCAGGTCATGGTCCAAAAAGAAGGATCGCTGGCGGCTTACGTCACAAGCAAGTTCGCAGAGGAAGTTGACCTGAGCTCCCCAGCAGCGGAATAAGAAGAGGCGGGCATGCCGGACGTTGCTTGTAACATGGTATTTGTCCTGTCATCAAGATATGCCTTGCCAGTGGCAGCTCAGGAATGTCAAGCGGAGGAAGGCGAATCATCTGACAAACTGTCGCTCGAGATCACCTCAGCGGCATCATCTTTCGCGAGGAAACCCACACCGAAGAAGGCTGAAGCAGTAGAGGCTGCAGACACCGACGCGAGAGATCAGGACATGGGTTTCAGCAAGCCGACACCAGCAATAGCGCAACACATGAGGCCATTATATATTACCGCTGATATGAACGGCACCAAGGTTGGCAAAATCATGGTAGACACGGGCGCCGCAGTCAACGTCTTGACCACCAGAACCATGCAGCTATTAGGAATCAAGAAAGAGAAGATCCAATCCACGTCCCTGACATTGAAGAACTTCGCGGGGACTGTGACCAAAACATTGGGTTTGATCTTCCTACAAGTCAAGGTGGGTCCAACATAAGGGGTTTACGCCTTCTTCGTCACAGACTGTCATGCGGCATATAGCGCAATTCTGGGCCGCGACTGGATCCACCGGAGTTATTGTGTCCCATCCAGCCTTCATCAGGAGCTGATCATATGGGACAGAGTCGCGGATAAGGCGGCAATAGTCAAAACAGATCCGCGACCTTTCTCAGTCTCCGCAGTCTACGTGGACGCAAGGTACTATTTAGAACCTATCTCTCCGCTACAGGTCCGAGGAATTGACAACAAGGGTCGCCCCACAGGGGTGACGGCCTCCGAACTGGCACAATGGGGGCTCGCGGTCGCAAATGGCGACCTCGAAAGGCCCGGACATGCGGTGCCAACTCTAGGTCCTAATTGATGGATCAAGACCTCTCAAAGGAAGAGGTGCAGGCCTTTCATTCTTTATATGATAGATTATCTTCATATTTAATTGAAAAAGAGGCCTACGCACAAGTGGCAACATTGGAATACGTTGACGAGAATCTCTCCGATCATGAGGAGGAAGAGGAGCCCATTCAATTGGCCCCAGCATCGTTAGACGATACCCCTCCAAAGGTCAGGGATCCTACAGAGAAGGTGAACTTGGGGACTGAAACCGAGCTAATGGAAGTGGCAATTAGTGGAAACTTAGAGCCCGAAGAAAAACAGGGGCTCATCGACTTACTGCAGGAGTATAAAGACTGTTTCGCGGAGAGATATGAAGATATGTCAGGTTTATCTCCTGACTTGGTCTGCCATAAACTGCCGATTATCCCAGATCAAAATCCGGTGAGACAGGAATCTAGGCGGATGAATTCGGAAACTCAAGTTTTGGTTAAGGAAGAAGTCGAGAAGATGCATAAATCAGGAATCATCAGGGTCGCCAAGTACAATCAGTGGCTATCTAATGGCGTCCCAGTTCGAAAGAAGAATGGCAAAATTAGGGTGTGCGTCGATTACCGCGACCTCAATAATGCCACTCCCAAAGATGTTTACCCCATGCCGGTCGCGGATATGTTGGTAGATGCTGTAGCTGGTCATGAACGCCTATCTTTCATGGACGGAACTGCCGGTTATCATCAGATTCCAGTGGCAGAAGAGGATAGACACAAAACTATGTTCAGATGCCCACGCTTCACCGGAATTTTCGAATATGTAGTCATGCCTTTCGGTTTGAAAAATGCGGGGGCCACATACCAGCGAACAATGAACCTAATCTTCCATGATATCCTGGGAAAGATTTTAGAGGTTTACATTGATGACGTGGTCGTCAAATCTAGGCAGCAGGGAAACCACATCGCGGATCTGCGAAAGGTTTTCGAGCGCATGCGAATACACAAGTTGAAGATGAACCCTGCGAAATGTGTATTTGGAGTCCAAGCAGGCGACTTCATAGGATTTATTGTACATCAGAGGGGCATCGAAGTATCCGAGGATAAAGCTAAAGCAGTGATCAATGCTTCACCCCCGAGGACGAAGAAGGAGCTACAAAGGTTATTAGGAAAGATCAATTTCTTGCGGCGGTTTATCTCCAACTCCGCCGGCAAGATTCAGCCTTTCTCCTCCCTCTTGAAGCTACAAGGGCAGACAAAATTTGTGTGGGAGACAAAACATCAAGAGGCCTTTAACAGCATAAAGGCATATCTAGCAAATCCACCGGTTCTTGTTCCTCCAAAGCCAGGTTACCCACTGAAGCTCTACATTTCAGCGGCAGAGGCTTCAATTGGCAGCTTATTAGCCCAGAACGACGAAGCAGGAGTGGAACATGCCATTTTTTACCTAAGTAGAACGTTAACGGATTGCGAAACCAGGTACACACCAATGGAAAAGCTTTGCCTAACGTTGTATTTCTCTGCATGTAAACTTCACCACTACATGTTGTCGTTCACTACATGCATAATTGCCCAGACTGACCTGGTCAAATACATGTTGTCGCGGCCCATTCTTAGGGGCCGGATTGGCAAATGGGTTTTGGCTCTTTCAGAGTTCTCTTTACAGTATGTACCCCAAAAAGCTGTGAAGGGTCAAGCCTTCGCGGACTTTCTAGCGCATCATCCAATGCTGGATACTAGCAAAATTCGCGAACTTGAAGTCGGCGCGAATTCTTTAGAAGACCTGTATGGAATACCCAGGCGGGAGATCTACGAGAATTCATTGGCAGTTGTTATGCTGCAACCTTGGGTATTGTACTTCGATGGTTCAAGAACAGATACCCTGGCCGGAGCAGGCATTGCGCTGGAAAATCCATCCGGAGATCATTTTTCATACTCTTTTCAGTTGGAGTATCAATGCACCAATAACCAAGCGGAATATGAGGCCTTAATCATTGGCCTAGAAATGCTCTTAGAAATGGGAGTCACGGCGGTACAAGTACTTGGAGATTCGCTTCTGGTAATCAATCAGCTGCTCGAAAAGTTCAAATGCTCTTGTTTCTCGCTGGCCCCATACTGGGATAGAGCCCTGGAGTTGTTGGACCAATTTGATGATGTGGACCTTGAGCATATTCCGCGCGAACGAAATTTCGCCGCAAACGAGTTGGCTCAGTTGGCAACGGGGATAACTTTGAAGTATGGCATTCGCGAGAGAATTCTGAAAGTGGAACGCCGTGTTTGGACCCAAAATGAACATTTTGGCCTGACAAGGCGTGTCTTGGAGAGATTGAGCCAATGTCAGTGGCTCAAGCTATATATTGTCGACAAGCTCGAAATATATATTTAGAGGCTAAATAAAGCCTACTATGGAAGTATGACAAGTCAACTTTAGCATATTTTCCTACTTCGGCTAGAAAAAACCGAGCTAGACAAGGAAGGAGGGGTGGAAGACTTACCAAATGAAATCGAAATGTGCTGAAACTTTCCAGATCCATTCTAGACAGCCCAAGGATCATTTCTTATGAAGAGTGCAAGAGTTTTTTTTGAGTGGAAGGCCTTCAAACAATCAGCCCAATTTTCTACAGAAGCAAAACTGGAAAACTGGACCTGTAAGAGGTCCAGCAGCATTTTCGGCCCAACCACATGGAATAAAAATCTGAAATTTTACCAGGGTGATCTACACTCATAGTGGAACATTTTTTATGAAGAAGTCGAAAGCTCATTCTGAAGTCTTGTTGGAGAAATAATTGAAGGAATAAAGGGGCAGAAACTGACCTAAAACCAGCTCAATATTCACATGTTCATGTTTCCTACCCACATGAAGAAAGCTAGATGCTTTTCTTCTTTTCCTTGGATATATTTTTCAAGACAATCTCTTTAATAGATCATCATCACTTCCATGTTGTTGCACCTTCATGCCTTGCTTTCATTTCATCATTTCTCTATCTTTTCCATATTTTACAAATCACTTTCATATTCCACTTTCATTATTTTTCTTCCACTCATCATTTCACTCTTCTTTTTCTTCCCTATATAAACACCTTCTCTTCTCATTCTAAAACACACATTCACATTCAACAACAACATCTCTAAGATGATCTAAGTTCTCTCTAGAGCAAACCTCTCTAAGAGCAACTCCTCTCCTTCTCTTTCTCTTAGCGGTGATCACACTCCTAGTCCTAATCTTCTCAGAAGCCGACCTTCAGTGCCACCAAACCCTCTGTCAACGTGCTTCGGTCCTAGTCTCCTCGGGAGCCGACGGTAGTGCCGCGACCACAACGGTTACAGAACCAGCCAAGCAAGGGTAACGCCCTAACAACCCAGCCAAGCTAAAGTCACGCTTTAGCAAGTTCTCCTCACTTCCCGGTGGTTCTCGCTCTGCTCGATCTACAACATCGAGTATCGATTGTGATTTTCAAGAAGCTCAGCAAAAGTCCTCGCCACGAGGCACAAAGAATCCCACAACGAGTTTGGTGCTCTCCTCGTCCACAATTGCTTGAAAGAAGTCAGGTCAAGGGACACCCCCGACGACCGCACCCGAACGGTGCTGGCACGCCTGCGCAGAAAAGAGATTGTTGACCAGCTGCAGCAAAATTGGAGCCAAACATTTTGGCACGCCCAGTGGGACAAGGTCAGAAGTTTTTTTTTTTGAAGCACATTCAACCACCGGCCTACAAAATCAAAACAAACATTTTGGCACGCCCAGTGGGACAAACTGTGAGCTGTAAATCACACCACTATTAAGAAGTTGAGGTTAGTAAGGGGTTGTGAATCATAACGGAATAGGTGAAGTCTCTTTTGTTAATATTGACCTAAACTCCTTATTGGTGCCTAGTTCAGGTCCCTTAAGGTTAAGGGCGGTTTTTATTAACACTTGTTGAACTGTCTTCACACTTATGATCTTTCTCATCTTAGTAAGAATAGCCTATGTGAAATGGTGTCTAGAAAGGGGACAACGTTCATAACAGGTTATTGAATCCAGAAGTGCGTACAAATGGGCCTAAACCACTATGTGGGAGTAGTTCATGCCAAAATGGATTCTGCCTCTTTTGTTCGCCCTCCCCCACCTGGCCATTTCAGTAAGGTTGCCCAAAGGATTTGAAAGAAAGTTTGTGTCTAGGCGACTATACTTGGGCCGCACGTCTAAACCTTGATTCATAGTGTCTTATTGAATTCAGCTACTTTCAATTCAGACTTCCAGAAGCCATTGGGAAGTCAAGCGCAAACCCTTATCAAAAGGTTTACGTTAACTGCCCGAAACATAAGACCTCCAGTTACAGACCGCACTCGCGTGCAGACTGTCGTGGTCTTTTAGAAGAATTAGTAATTCAAAGATTTTCTCTCCACACGCCATCAACAGAGATGACGACCGAACGAGGAGAAGGTCAACAACCCACTACTGAGGGCGAGGCAGTTCTCACCGCCCAGCCTAATGAGGCCGGAAAAGCGTCTGATACCACCAGGGTGGTTGAGGATGAGGTGAGAGCGGATGTTTTTGTACCCATCCCTATCCCAGAAAACGCCAGCCTGGAAGCGCAACTTAACATCATGCGAAAAAACAATAGTACATTCTGGGCAAAGACGGCTAAAAGATTCGAGGAGCAGCGACGGATGTCCAACAATCTGATGACGAAAGTCAAGCTGGAGATGGAGCGCAATGCGGAGCTGTTGCAAGGCCATATAGACCACACGTCACGACAAGCCCAGGAGCAACATGAACAGCTCGTGACCATGATAAATGCCCAAGCTGCGCAGACTAAGGTCGTTCTCACAGAAGTCGCGGCTATTCGCAGTGAGGGATACAATACCGCGATCCAAGTTGCCATGCAAAAAACTGAGATGGATCAGGCAAGAGATGTCCTGAATAAGGTGTTAGGGGACCCCAATGCTATTCTAGGGTCCCTCGGCCAGCCTACAGGGTCAGGCAAGTACATACCACCAAATGCTCGAGAAAAAGCAAGCGGCGGCAGTACAGCCACATCCGTTACTGCTGTATCAGTCAGAGGTAAAGAAACTACTGTGGCAACGGGCGGGAAGAACAACGCCGCGTCATCAGTCACGCAAGGAACCAGGACTTTGAAAATCAATGAAGGGGCCTCTGTTGGTCATAGCCTGTTTCCCCAATATGACAGCGACGGAGTTGAATACGTGCACCACGATCCACCTCCAGCAAGCCATTATGGTATCGACCGGGTTGAAAGTCCAGCGAAGGTCACCACAGCCACAAAGGGTCAGCCAGCAGTGGGTTTTATGTCGCAGACGTCAACCCGACACAAAATGACCCATGGAGGCGGCATATCTTTGGTTAATCAGGCTTCACAGGCGCCACCGCTGATCTGGCCAGTTGATGATACAGTGGTTCACCCACCTCCTCCTGATCCAAGATATATAAGGAGAGAGGAGGTAGAAGCAATGATCAGGGCCGCGAACCAGAGGCCTAACCTGGAGGAGGCCTACCAAGGGCCCTTCCCACCGCATATTACACAGACACCTTATCCTAGGGGATATAAGAACATTACGTTCTCTACTTTCTCGGGAGAGGAAGTCGAAAATTCCGCGGCCCATTTGGTTAGGTTTCGAGTACAGTGTGGCCAGTACCAGAACGACGATAATCTGAAGTGTAACATCTTCGCTACTTCTTTATCGGGGTCTGCCTTCACCTGGTTCACTAAGCTGCAATCGGGATCAGTTGCGAGTTGGCCCGCGATGGAGAAACTGTTCAAGGAAACCTTCGGGACTATCGAGCCGGAAGTAGATCTGGCTTCACTCACTCAGATGGCTCAGCAGCCAACTGAATCCGCTGTCATGTACCTACAGCGCTTTCAGATCCAGAAAGGAAAGTTGAATGTGATTCTGCCGGAGAAAGAACTGGTGAAATTGGCAATCAAAGGCTTAGAGCCCCGCCAACGCAAAAAACAGCATGGAAGCATGTTCAATTCCATGGGGGAACTGATCACAGAAGTAGGAAGTTTCGAGCACTTGCTCAGGGAGATGGACGCTATGAAAAACGCCTCGAATGGGACATACATCCCAGGGAAACGCCGAATAGTGGCTGCACTCAGCCATCAATCCAGTTCCTTCGATCCTTACTACAAGAGTGAGGAATCTAGTACAGCAGAGGCTGATGAGTCTGAAGGAGATGAGATAGCTGCCCTGGAACTCACCGGGAAAAAGGCTTCAACGCTAAAGCAACTGAAACTGTGCAAAGAGCCGGTGAAACTCAAGTCGGTGGTTTTCACCAAACCAGAGTTCGCAAGTTATACTTACGACGCGAACAAAGCGCATGAAATCTTGGATGAAATGATCACCGCGAAGATGGTGAAAACCGACTTCGGCCCATTTCCCAAACCAGAGCAGCTAAGGGGGAAGAAATACTGCAAACTCCATAATATGTGGAATCATAATACAGCCGATTGTGTTAAGCT
The DNA here is from genome assembly GCF_958449725.1 of Rosa rugosa. Classification (NCBI taxonomy): domain Eukaryota; kingdom Viridiplantae; phylum Streptophyta; class Magnoliopsida; order Rosales; family Rosaceae; genus Rosa; species Rosa rugosa. The sequence goes on from NC_084825.1 coordinate 14,091,364, forward strand.
GAAGGATCAGATCCAAATCTGGTTAAATAACGGTAGTTTGCAAGTAGAGGCACCGAAAACAGCAGCAGCGTTGGTGGACCTAGATCCCTTCCCAGATACCGGCATCAACATGGCGGACGTGGCATGGGGTGAAAAAGATCAGCAGAATCAAAGTCCAGACAATGCGGCTAAGGATTTGAAAAGGGTTGGAGACAAAGTCATGAAGCGGGAATCCAAGACTCGTTTACTCATCGTCCTATGTTCTCGGTGCAAGGAAGAATGTGACACTCAAGCCCTAGATGAGGAAACATCCCAGACTGTCCGCTTTGGATCTCTGCCGCCAATACGGTTAGTATCATCCTCTAGAAACTTCCAACCATGCAGCCCAAGAGTATACAGTGGTTCAGAAACTCTTTCTCCAAGGGACTCAAACTTATTCAAAAAGTTGAAGACCGCGAGGGAAGAAGAGCAAGTAGATAAGCGGCAAGGGGTTTTAACCAGACCTTACATTCCGCCAGTGTCGACGTCCTCCATCAAAGAAGGGAGATGGTATACACAGAAGAAGGGCAAGGCGGTGGAGATGAGCTCTTCAAGGAAGAGAAAACTCCAGCGGAGGTTTGGAGAAGCAAAGCGAACCTTGGAAGCACTAGATGAAGGACTGATCAAACCATCGCAATTACTAAAATCTCCAGAAGAGTATCAGAGACAATTGGAGGCACTGGCCTCCAAGAGATTCGTTTCCCCGCGAGTTCAGAAACAGCAGCCCAAAGTATCGCGTGAAGAGAGAAAGCCACGGGCCCCCAAGAGCAGCGCTCAGGAGAAGTCCCTGGTTCCCGCAAGGCGGGAACCGCCGCCAGCTCGTAAAGTCAATGTTTGGCGGAGAATATCTCACGAAGGAAGAAATAGCGAGCCTTCAATTTTTGACAGGCTGGGGGGCAAAGACAATCGGTCCGCAACTGTGCAATGGAGGCCTAAGAAAGTTCAAAGTTTGGTGGTTGCTCTCCCAGAGGAAGTGCCAACGGCGAAACAAATTTCAGAGTCGTTGAACCAGGTTCCCATGGTACAGGAGCACGAACAAGCCAAGGTGGTAATCCCCGCAGAGGAATCATTGGTTGCTTTCATGGCTAAACAGTTCAACACCGAAATCTCAGCAGATGAACCCAAGCTCAATCTTGATGATGACATGGACGAGACAGAAATGGTGGATACCTCTTGCAATATGGTTTATGTGCTTCCTGCTAAGTATGCCTTACCAGTCGCTGCGCAGGAATGCGTAGAAGCTGACGCGATTGGAGAACAGCAGTTGCAGATCACTTCAGCCGCAACAACGCAGGTGAAAAAAGCAGTGTTCCTTGAGACTGAAGATGCTAACAACAAGGGTTTCTTCATGAGCTTCACAAGACCCACACCCGCCATGGTGCAACACATGCGACCTTTGTATATCACAGCAGAAATGAATGGGACTAAGGTCAGTAAGATAATGGTTGATACCGGCGCGGCTGTGAATGTCATTACTACCAGAACCATGCATCTACTAGGGATCAAGAAAGAGAAGATCCAATCCACTTCCCTTACGCTAAAGAACTTCGCGGGGACTGTGACCAAAACATTGGGTTTGATTTTCCTACGAGTCAAGGTGGGTCCAGCAGAAGAGGTTTACGCTTTCTTTGTTACAGATTGCTATGCGGCATATAGCGCAATTATGGGCCGCGACTGGATCCACAGGAGTTATTGTGTCCCATCCACCCTTCATCAGGAGCTGATCATATGGGACAGAGTCGCGGACAAGGCAGAAATTGTTAAAGCAGACCGGCGACCTTTTTCGGTGTCCGCCAACTACTTGGACGCAAGGTATTACCTAGAACCAATCTCTCCTTTACAAGTCGTTGGTATTGATGATAAGGGCCGCCCCACAGGGGTGACGACCTCTGAATTGGCACAATGGGGGCTCACGGTCGCAAAAAACGATCTCGAAAGGCCTGGATATGCGGTGCCATCTCCAAGTGCTAATTAATGGATCACGAACTCATGGAGGAAGAGGTGGAGGCCGTCCATTCCTTGTATGAGAGGCTATCCTCATACTTGTTGGAAAAAGAGGCCTATGATCGAGTCGCGACTTTAGAAATTGTTAATGAAGAGTTCACGAACCAAGAAGAGGAGGAAGAAGAGATTCAGCTTGCTCCAGCGGCATTGGATGACACACCTCCGAAGGTTAGGGACCCTACTGAAAAGGTCAATCTGGGAACAACTGATGAGCCTATAGAAGTGGCTATCAGCACTTACTTAGAGCCTAGCGAGAAACAGAGGCTCGTCGAATTATTGCTGGAATTCAAGGACTGCTTCGCGGAAAAATACGAGGACATGCCAGGCCTATCACCAGACTTGGTATGCCACCAACTACCAACGCTGCCTGATAAGAGGCCTGTGAAGCAAGAGCCGCGAAGAATGAAGTCGGAGACCCAAGTTCTGGTCAAAGAGGAAGTCGAAAAGATGTACAAGTCGGGCATTATTAGGGTAGCTAAGTACAATAAGTGGCTGTCCAATATAGTGCCTGTTCGCAAGAAGAATGGCAAGATGAGGATCTGCGTAGATTACAGAGATCTTAATTTGGCTACACCTAAAGACGTCTACCCCATGCCTGTTGCGGACATGTTGGTAGATGCAGTTGCAGGGCATGAACTGTTGTCTTTCATGGATGGTACAGCGGGATATCACCAGATTCCGGTCATGGAAGAAGATAGACACAAGACCGCATTCCGCTGCCCTGGGTTTACAGGAGTTTTTGAATATGTGGTCATGCCTTTTGGACTGAAGAATGCGGGAGCAACATATCAGAGAGCCATGAACTTGATCTTCCACGACATACTTGGAAAGATCTTAGAGGTTTACATTGATGACGTCGTCGTGAAGTCTAAGAAAAGTGGAGATCACTTCACGGATCTCAGAAAAATTTTCGAGCGCATGCAGCTACACAAGCTCAAGATGAATCCCGCCAAGTGCGTTTTTGGAGTTCAGGCAGGAGATTTCCTGGGATTCATTGTCCATCAAAGAGGCATTGAGGTCCCTGAGGATAAAGCAAACGCGGTCATCAATGCATCTCCCCCGCGAACGAAGAAAGAGTTACAACGACTACTGGGTAGGATCAACTTTTTGCGACGATTCATTTCTAACTCTTCAGGCAAAATCCATCCGTTTTCACCACTGTTGAAGTTGCAAGGACAGAATGAGTTTGTGTGGGAACCTAAACATCAAGAGGCTTTCGACAAAATCAAGGCCTATCTGGTGAGCCCGCCAGTGCTTGTTCCTCCTAGAGCGGGATTTCCATTAAAGTTGTATGTTTCAGCAGCTGAGGCTTCTATTGGCAGCCTCCTCGCTCAGGATGATGCAAATGGTGTTGAACATGCCATCTTTTACCTCAGTAGGACACTCACAGATTGCGAAACAAGGTACACTCCAATGGAAAAGCTGTGTCTTACATTATACTTCTCAGCATGCAAGTTGCGGCATTACATGTTGTCCTTTACTACTTGCATCATTGCTCAAACCGATCTAGTCAAGTATATGCTATCGCGACCTATCCTGAGAGGCCGTATTGGCAAGTGGGTGCTCGCCTTATCAGAATTCTCACTACAGTATGTCCCACAGAAAGCAGTAAAGGGGCAAGCCATCGCGGACTTTCTGGCACATCACCCTATGCTGGATGTCCCCGCGGTTAGAGATTTAGAGGTCGCTGCCACAACTTTAGATCGCCCAGATTTGGCGTGCGTACCAGAGTACGCTGTACTGCATCAAGGCACAGTCTCACTCCAGCCCTGGTTGTTATATTTTGACGGGTCAAGAACAGATACGCTAGCAGGAGCAGGGGTTGTCTTGGAAAACCCGGCCGGCGATCGATTTTCCTACTCTTTCCAGTTGGAGTTCCAGTGTACCAATAACCAAGCAGAGTATGAGGCCCTCATTATAGGCCTAAAAGTACTACTGGAAATGGGAATCAGAGATGTACAAATACTTGGCGATTCTCTCTTGGTTATCAATCAGTTGTGTAACGAGTTCAGATGCAATAGCTTCACGTTGGTTCCTTATTGGAACAGGGCATTAGACCTGTTGGACCAGTTTGATAACATACATCTTGAGCACATTCCTCGCGAGCGAAATTTTGCAGCGAACGAGTTGGCCCAGCTGGCAACAGGGGTAACATTGAGATATGGCGTGCGGGAGAGAATCCTTAAAGTCGAGCGTCGCACGCTTCCTTCATGGATGGCGAGAAGAGATCCTCCAGATCATACCTCAGTCGCGACCTTGGAATCCATTGACGTGGATTGGCGCATCCCTTTGATCAATTATCTCAAGCATCCTGATCAGGCCACGGATAGAAGGATTCGCTATCTTGCCCTCAACTACTTCCTCAGAGGTGATGAACTTCGCAGACGAGGAGAAGATAGCATGGATTTCAGATGTGTTTATGGCCACGAAGCGAAACAACTCATGCGCGAAGTTCATTCTGGCATTTGTGGCGCCCACCAAGCAGGTCCAAAGATGCGATGGTTGCTCAGACAACACGGATATTTTTGGCCCAGTATTTTGAAGGATTGTATCGCGTTCGCTAAAGGTTGTTTGGACTGCCAAGCTCATGGGCCGGTCCAGCATGTTCCTAATATTCCAATGCAGCCCATTATACAGCCTTGGCCCACAAGAGGATGGGCGTTGGATTTAATTGGGATGATTCACCCACATTCATCACTTCAACACAAGTTCATCATCGTCGCGACTGATTTCTTTACAAAGTGGGTTGAAGCAGAACCTTTGAAGGAAGCATCTGGTGGCACGTTGCGACAATTCCTATTCAGAAACATCATCTGCAGATTTGGGATCCCAGAAGTTTTTGTTTCGGACCGGGGGGCAGCTTTCATGGGTGGTGAAGTTGATAAACTGGCAAGAGAATGGGGAATACAGTTCATCCATTCCAGTCCATATTATGCTCAGTCTAACGGTCAAGCAGAGGCCAGCAACAAGATCATTATCAATTTGCTGAAGAAAATGTTGGAAGTTAATCCACGACAGTGGCATGAGACACTTTATGAAACTCTTTGGGCCTACCGCACCTCTAAGCGGAATCCCACCGCGACAACACCTTATGCTTTGATGTTTGGCCATGATGCAGTTCTGCCGTTGGAAGTCAACGTCCAATCATTACGAGTTCAAGAGCAACATTATCTCATTGGAGAAGACTACGTTCAGGCTATGTGGCAGGAACATGAAGACCTTAGCGAAAAGCGCTTGGAGGCTTTAGATAATTTGGTCATGGAAAAGCAACGAGTCGCTCGCGCCTATGACAAGCGGACGCGGGGAAGGAGTTACAGCGAAGGAGAGTTGGTTTGGAAAGCAGTTCTCCCGCTTGGCGAAAAATTAGATGGTCGCGGCAAATGGACTCCAAGATGGGAAGGCCCGTACATCATCTATAAAATCTTAGAGAAAGGAGCTTTTCATCTCAAGGACCTGGATGGAGATGTCCATCATAACCCTATCAATGGGAGATACTTGAAGAAATACTTTCCTAATGTCTGGGACTCGGAGGAGTCGTAGACAGTTTATTCGCATAAGACATGGGGGACAATTCTAGTGTTCCTACACTCGTAAAGCCCATTCATGAAGGCCTGTTTTTGAGGCCCATAATCATTTCTTCACTATGCCTACAACCTGCCCAAGTTTTGCCAGATCCATGGGGGGCAATAAAGTTGGCAAAGGAAGCGTCAGTTCATGACAAAGGCAATTCAATAGTGGCATTCAAGCTTTATGGCCTATTTAGAGGCCTATATGGAAACAGTCAAGCCAATACAAGTGGCTTTGGAGCAACAACATTATAAGAGGAGTGCTGATTCAAGACCTCTTTAGTCAAGACGAGGACCTTTGACTTCGAGGTCTGGGGGGCAATGTTTGGACCCAAAATGAACATTTTGGCCTGACAAGGCGTGTCTTGGAGAGATTGAGCCAATGTCAGTGGCTCAAGCTATATATTGTCGACAAGCTCGAAATATATATTTAGAGGCTAAATAAAGCCTACTATGGAAGTATGACAAGTCAACTTTAGCATATTTTCCTACTTCGGCTAGAAAAAACCGAGCTAGACAAGGAAGGAGGGGTGGCAGACTTACCAAATGAAATCGAAATGTGCTGAAACTTTCCAGATCCATTCTAGACAGCCCAAGGATCATTTCTTATGATGAGTGCAAGAGTTTTTTTTGAGTGGAAGGCCTTCAAACAATCAGCCCAATTTTCTACAGAAGCAAAACTGGAAAACTGGACCTGTAAGAGGTCCAGCAGCATTTTCGGCCCAACCACATGGAATAAAAATCTGAAATTTTACCAGGGTGATCTACACTCATAGTGGAACATTTTTTATGAAGAAGTCGAAAGCTCATTCTGAAGTCTTGTTGGAGAAATAATTGAAGGAATAAAGGGGCAGAAACTGACCTAAAACCAGCTCAATATTCACATGTTCATGTTTCCTACCCACATGAAGAAAGCTAGATGCTTTTCTTCTTTTCCTTGGATATATTTTTCAAGACAATCTCTTTAATAGATCATCATCACTTCCATGTTGTTGCACCTTCATGCCTTGCTTTCATTTCATCATTTCTCTATCTTTTCCATATTTTACAAATCACTTTCATATTCCACTTTCATTATTTTTCTTCCACTCATCATTTCACTCTTCTTTTTCTTCCCTATATAAACACCTTCTCTTCTCATTCTAAAACACACATTCACATTCAACAACAACATCTCTAAGATGATCTAAGTTCTCTCTAGAGCAAACCTCTCTAAGAGCAACTCCTCTCCTTCTCTTTCTCTTAGCGGTGATCACACTCCTAGTCCTAGTCTTCTCAGAAGCCGACCTTCAGTGCCACCAAACCCTCTGTCAACGTGCTTCGGTCCTAGTCTCCTCGGGAGCCGACGGTAGTGCCGCGACCACAGCGGTTACAGAACCAGCCAAGCAAGGGTAACGCCCTAACAACCCAGCCAAGCTAAAGTCACGCTTTAGCAAGTTCTCCTCACTTCCCGGTGGTTCTCGCTCTGCTCGATCTACAACATCGAGTATCGATTGTGATTTTCAAGAAGCTCAGCAAAAGTCCTCGCCACGAGGCACAAAGAATCCCACGACGAGTTTGGTGCTCTCCTCGTCCACAATTGCTTGAAAGAAGTCAGGTCAAGGGACACCCCCGACGACCGCACCCGAACGGTGCTGGCACGCCCGCGCAGAAAAGAGACTGTTGACCAGCTGCAGCAAAATTGGAGCCAAACACGCCGAACACTCCCGTCCTGGATGGCAAGAAAAGATCCACCAGAGGACGCCGCGGTAGCAACCTTAGATTCCATTGATTTGGATTGGCGGGTCCCTTTGATCAATTATCTCAAAAGTCCTGATCAGCCCACTGACAAGAGGATCCGCTACCTTGCTCTCAATTATTTCCTCAGAAACGATGAACTTCGTAGGCGAGGGGAAGATGGCATAGATTTCAAATGTGTATACGGCGGCGAAGCAAAACAGCTCATGCGGGAAGTACATGCTGGTATCTGCGGGGCTCACCAGGCAGGTCCAAAAATGCGTTGGTTGCTCAGGAGACATGGATATTTCTGGCCAAGTATTTTGAAAGATTGCATCGCATTCGCGAAGGGTTGCTTGGATTGCCAAGCTCATGGGCCGGTACAACATATCCCTAATGTCCCAATGCAGCCTATTATAAAACCTTGGCCCGCAAGAGGATGGGCGCTGGACTTAATTGGGATGATTCACCCGCATTCATCGCTTCAGCACAAGTTTATCATCGTAGCTACCGATTTCTTTACAAAATGGGTCGAAGCAGAACCTTTGAAGGAAGCATCTGGTGGTACATTGCGACAATTCCTGTTCAGGAACATCATCTGCATATTTGGTATTCCAGAAGTTTTCGTTTCAGACCGGGGAGCTGCTTTCATGGGTGGTGAAGTTAATAAATTGGTAGAGGAATGGGGAATACAGTTCATCCATTCTAGTCCTTATTATGCGCAATCTAACGGTCAAGCAGAGGCCAGCAACAAAATCATCATCACTTTGCTGAAGAAAATGCTGGAAGCTAATCCGCGACAATGGCACGAGACCTTTTATGAGACTCTTTGGGCCTACCGCACATCGAAGCGGAATCCCACCGCGACAACACCTTATGCTTTGATGTTTGCCCATGATGCAATCCTACCTTTGGAGGTCAACGTCCAGTCATTACGAGTTCAAGAGCAGCATCATCTCATTGGAGAAGACTACGTTCAGGCTATGTGGCAGGAACATGAAAACCTCGGCGAAAAGCGCTTGGAGGCTTTAGATAGTTTGGTCATGGAAAATCAGCGAGTAGCTCGCGCCTATGACAAGCGGACGCGGGGAAAGAGTTACAATGAAGGAGAGTTAGTTTGGAAAGCAGTTCTCCCGCTTGGTGAAAAGTTAGACGGTCGCGGCAAATGGACTCCCAGATGGGAAGGCCCATACATCATTTATAAGATTTTAGAGAAAGGAGCATTTCATCTCAAAGACTTAGATGGGGATGTCCATCACAACCCTATCAATGGCCGATACTTGAAGAAATACTTTCCCAGTGTCTGGGACTCGGAGGAGTCGTAGACAGTTTCTTCGCATAAGACATGGGGGGCAATTCTAGTGTTCCTACACTCGCGAAGCCCATTCATGAAGGCCTGTTTTTGAGGCCCATAATCGTTTCTTCGCTATGCCTAGCAACACTAGGGGGGCAACACTATACAATATTAAACCCATTTAGCCTAAAGTTAAAAAAAAAAAAAAAAAAAAAAAATATTTCGTTAACTTTGTTTTAGGTTTTATATTCATATTTCGGTTTTTGGTTTATCTTTGTTCTTTATTTCGTTGTTTGTTTGTTTATTATTAGAGTCAAAATGAATTTTGGGTAAATATCTTCTTCCTCGTAGGGCGCATCCAATGGGATGTGAGGTCTAGTTTGGATACGAGAAGTGCTGACAAAGGGTCTCGTCCCCTGTCAATCAAGTGAGCTGAGCTCCGCCAAAATCGTTCCTCTCTTCACCTGGTCATGTTCCAAAGGAGTTACCGAAAGGAGAAGAGAAATATCCCTAAGTCCAAAACGTTTTTTCTTGTATGTTGCGTCACTTTATGTGTTGTTCTTGTTTTTATTTTGAGTCTTAGGATGCCCTTTCAACTGTCTATGATGAGTTTATATCTCCAAAATTATGGCACAAAAAAAAAAAAAAATTGAATTTGGTAAGGGGTTGTGAATCATAACGGAATAGGTGAAGTCTCTTTTGTTAATATATATTGGCCTAAACTCCGTATTGGTGCCTAGTTCAGGTCCCTTAAGGTTAAGGGCGGCTTTTATTAACACGTGTTGAACTGTCTTCACACTTATGACCTTTCTCATCTTAGTAAGTATAGCCTATGTGAAATGGTGTTTAGAAAGGGGACAACGTTCATGACAGGTTCTTGAATCCAGAAGTGCGTGCAAATAGGCCTAAACCACTATGTGGGAGTAGCTCATACCAAAATGGATTCTGCCTCTCTTGTTCGCCCTCCCCCACCTGGCCATTTCAGTAAGATTGCCCAAAGGATTTGAAAGAAAATTTGTGTCTAGGCGACTATACTTGGGCCGCATGTCTAAACCTTGATTCACATTGTCTTATTGAATTCAGCTACTTATCAAAAAAAAAAAAAAAAAAGAGTCATAAATACAACTCTTAAGGGAAAAATTCTAAGTGTTCCTACACTCGCAAAGCTACTAAGCCGAGTCAGTGGCTCCGGAAACTTTTTCCAGCTTTGCCCTCGCAGGAAAGGCTGAGCTCAAGGGAAATGTAAGAGCCACCACCGTGACCGCCACCTCCATCGGAAGTAGTCTTCATGTTGCCAAAGATGTCCTCACCATGCATGGGGAACAGAGGAAGGGTTTCAATCTCCATGTTCATAGATCCATAACCACCATAGTTCCCCATCTGCCCGTTAAAAACAATCACACCAGCTGAAGAAGCAGAAGCAGATGCAGAAGATCCGAAGTTAATATACTGATCCTCAGGTTTCCAATTGGTAACATTGTCATCACCAACAAGCCCTGATCTTTGCATGGGCACATGAACATCCGAAGTGGACCTCTTCTTTTGCTTCTCCCGAGCCCTTTGGTTCATGAACCAAAAATAGACGTTCTTGAACTCGATCTTGCCGTACCATTTCAGCTGGAGATAGATCCTCTGAACCTGCTCTACAGTTGGGGACCTAACTCCCTTATTGTAGAAAAGCTCCTTGAGGATTCTTATCTGATCTGTAGTGGGAGTCCACCTGCTCCGCCTACAAAGCATGTTAGCACTACTCCCGGGTGCTTTGTTGCTTCCTCCATCCTCGGTTGGTTGCTGGGTTTGTGGTTCCATTGGTGATGGATTGAGAGAATGCGAGAATTGAAGAGTGATGATGATGAGTAATTAAGAAAGATTGCTGTTAGAAATATTTGAGTTGATGATATGATTTTGGGATTGGAAATTTGGGTTTATAATGTGGAGGAAGATATAGGCATGCAAATATCCACCCTTGGATGGACGGTCAAAGAGAAGAGTCAAACTAAGTGTCAGTAAAGCGTGATTAAAGTTGCCTTAAATCTCGGAAAAGAATGGATTATTGGCGCGTGGGGAAACCGAACGGTTTTCGAGGAGGTAACTGTTCTTTTCACGAGATTATTTTTCACGACCGTTGTTTTTCAACGAGTGATTAGTGCCTTAAATCTCGGAAAAGAATGAATTATTGGCGCTAAGAGTTTTGAGTTGGGATCCAGCAAGTGGATCCAAAAGATACATATGTCCTCAAAAACCTCGCCGCGAGGCTCTTTTTGATGCGGAGCATATTTTAAAAGTTCATATTATTTTCAATATACAACTATGGGGGCCTATATTTGGGGCCTTGCGAGACACGTTGACTCAGCTTCTCACGGATATTTGAATATCAGGATAAGATAATATTATTGTATTCATAAAGTGGCTTTGCGGCCAAAAGCAGTACATTCATTACAAAGCCAAAAGTGGCTAGAATACAAAACAGGAACATTCAAATATCTTCTTAATCTTTTCTCAAGTGGAAGCAGCTATGGAATCCAACGTCGGGTTGAGCCGAGCCATTATCCCAAGAAGGGGCAGACTTCAGGGAAGGAAAAAGAAGAGGAACGGAGCCCTCGCGCCCCCTTTACAGGGAAGCTGCTAAGAAACCCAACGTCGGCTTGAGCCGTGCCATTATCTCCTGGAGGGGCAGAGAGTGAAGGAACCGAATATCGGCTTGAGTCTCTGCACCCCCTTTAGCCTTGGTAACCACCATTAGCTGGACGTGAAGTACAGGAACAACCATTCTGTAGCTTGAACCCATTCCTTCAAAGAGTCCATCCCTTCTCATCCCTCCAAGATTCTATCAAGGAGAGAAAGGGGGAGAAGGAGGTGAGAACCAAAGCCCCTTCCATCTGGAGGGCACAACACGGGCCAGGTCCAGAAGGAAGGAAACAGATAAGGAAAGACGAACCTCAGAGTGGCCGTCCTCCCTCTCCCCGTTTCGCTCCGCGTATGGGATTTTCTCAAAAAATGATCTTACATGACCGGAGATCCCACACTTGGAGCCCCCTCGCGTTTCTAAACCAATCTGAAGCCTGGCATTTTCCATCCAGATTTCCAGAAGGCTGAAACAAGGGGTTGCCTAAGATTACGCCATAAGGCCTAACCCAGGCTTAAGATTACGCCATAAAGCCTAACCCAGGCTTAAGATTACGCCATAAAGCCTAAAATTTAGAGGCTAAAGGTCATTTCATGAGGGGAAGATTTGTGAAGAAGGAGAAAGAGAAGCAAGGACTGAAAGGCCATTTCTTGAATATTTCAGAAGATTTGTTGTGAGTATTCCCTGCCTAAAATACAGCTATTTATAGGGACTTCAGGCAAATCCCCACCCTTGATGGATGGTTAAAAAGTCAAACCGATGTTGAGATTAGTACTTCCAAATCTCGGAAAAAAAAGGGATTAGTAGCA